>NW_002987876.1:102841-215070 GCF_000006295.1 Pediculus humanus corporis | reverse complement strand
AATGAATTTGAAGAAGTGGGAAAAGAAAAAAACAATTTTAGTAGAGGAGGGAAGGGGGAAGGGGGAAAGAAATGGCACGAATCCAACAGAAAAATTTCTCACATTTTCACTCGCAAGTTTCTGACACGACGGAAAAAAAAAAAAAAAAAAAAAAAAAAAATTATTTAACCGGATGTTATGAAATGTGTCGAATTTCGACAGCGCGATATTGAAAAATCGTTAACGGGGAGAGGGGGAGGGGGATTTAAATCGTGCAAAAAGAACCGTGATTAATAATAATAATAATAATAATAATAATAATAATAATAATAATAATAATAATAATAATGATAATCCGTTAGAAAATAAACATTTTAAAGAAATCATCACCGGACAGATTGATGAGGGGACCACACGCACCACGTACGCACTGGAAAATTTTTTTTTTTAAAGGAAAAATCAATAAAATCGATATTGACAATTTTTTTATTTTTTTGATTACGTCGAATCGATATTAATCTCTCTCTCTCTCTCTCTCTCTCTCTCTCTCTCTCTCTCTCTCTCTCTCTCTCTCTCTCTCTCTCTCTCTCTCTCTCTCTCTCTCTTTCTCTCTCTCTCTTTCTCTCTCTCGCTCTGGAAAAAAAAAACTCGTTGTTGACCTAACTAACCTTCTTGTATTTCACATAAAATAAAAAAATGCAAAATTAAAACTTTCATTTTTTTTATGTTTGTAACCCTGAATTTTTAATTTTTTTTTTTTTTTTTTTATACTGGAAGGCTTTAATGAACCGGTTTCGATCGGGTAAATAGACAAAAAAAATTTTACGTGGAATATTTATTAGTAAGAATCGAAAAGAAAACAAACAAACAAACAAAAGAATAATAATAATAATAAGGTTTGTTGTGAAATTGTCGTTTGTCGAACTCGCGAATAACCTAATAGATCGTGGTTAAAGAAAAAAATTAAAAAATCATTTTTGTTGCATTATTATTATTATTATTATTATTATTATTATTATCGTTTCCGTTAAATTAAAAGAAAAAAAAATTCTCCTACGGGCAAAAAAACAGAAATAAACTTTTTCCACGTTTTCGCTTTTTATAAAAAAAAAAAAAAAAAAACAATATGGCGTCTTCACGCAACTCTATATCCTCTCGAAAGTTTTTTTTTTTTTTACTTTCTCTTTTGTTAATAATAATAATGAAAAAAACACCAAATAAGGGAAAAAAATAAAAATTTTTTCAAACCTCGAAAAACAGGTTCTTTTCCTTTTTTATTTCGGTGCCGAAAAAAAAAAATAAAAAATAAAAATTACTTTTTAACCATCCCTCGGGATTTGTTGTTGTCGCAATCTTTCGATTTCATTCATGTTCATTTATTTTAATGTTTCGCTTACGGAAATTAAATAATTTATTATTTTAAAAAAAAAAAAAAATTTTTTCTCCCCCCCTTTCCTTCCCTTCCCTTCCGATCCCTTCTTTATTTGTATCGCATCCGGAAATTAGTTTTATTAATAATAATAATGATGATGATGATAATAATGATGATGATGATGCTATAACGGTTCGACTATAACATAAATTTCTCGCTATAATTAACTTCTATTATTTATAGCCGGCAAACTCGTTAATGATATTATTTTATCGATGACTTAGAGAGAGAGAGAGAGAGAGGGAACGCGCTTCTAAATAAATAAATAAATAAATAATAATAATAATCGTTTTATTATAGCGTTCTATAACGCTATAATTAAATTAATAGAACTATAAATAAAACTTACGAAAAAAAAAATTTTTTTCTCACGGTTTTTTTTTTTTCTAGTTTTGCGTTTGTCGTAAAGAGGAATATAAATTAATCATTTATCAAAATTATTTTCCTCGACAAACGTCGTCGTTGTCGGTTGTCCGGTTGTTCGGTTGTTTGGTTGTTTTAAAATTTCATTCGAACGAAAAATTTCAACCCGAACGCGAAGTGATGATGGTGATGATGATGGTAAATTTAACACGAAACGAATGAAAAAAAATTTTTTTTTTTTGTGCGCAGAATTTTCTCGAAAGGTTAATTAATAATAATAATGATGATGATGATGATGATGATGATGATGATGTTTATGATGAAAATTAACTTATGTACTTATTGATAAATAAATAAATTAATTAATAAATGTGCGATGGGTCGTTTGGGCCACAACAAATCAGGGGGTCCGAGTTTGCGTCCTTTCTTGAGGGTTCATTATAAAAAATTAGCAGAAGATTATGCGGATTCGTCGAATTCGTCTTTACCGCCATTACCGGAATATTTTTCTTATTGTTGTTGTCAGTGCGGACACACTCAAAAGGTTAAGGTAAGGAAAATCCTTTTTCGATAATGATGATGATAATAAAGTGACGAAAGAAAAAAAACATTGTTTTTATGTTGGATGACTGTTGTTTGGTTTGATTGTTTTTATTGTTGTTGTTGTTCTTGCGTTACGGTTGAGTTTTTCAATTGTTTCGTTAGGCCCTGCCCTCCCTCCTACCCCTTCCCACGCTTTTCCACTTCCTCCTATTTTTTTTTAATTCTTTTCAATTTAAATTTCGATTTTTTTTTTTTTCGTTAACGTAATTTATTATTAATATTTTTTTAAAAAAATGGCGGTTAAAAAATGTTTTTTAAAAAAAAAAAAATTTATTTTTAATTTAAAAAAACGTGGCAGAAGATAAATTACATACACACACACAAAGGATGGAATAAAAAAAGGTGTAAAATCGTTTGTATGTTTGCATCGTGTTTGTTTTTTTTCGAAAAAAAAATAATTTTTTTTTTTAACAAAAAATTTACAAAGTGGAAGAAGAAAGAAAGAAACCGCCAAAGTGTCGGTTGTTACCTTAAGTCATTCATTCCACCCTCACCACCCCCCGTCTACTCTTTTCTCACCTCATCCGCCAATCATATATTTTCGAAGCGAATTTTTTTTTTCTTTTTTTTTTTGCTAATTACACGAAATCGTTATTCATTCATCTTCCACCAAAAAAAAAAAAAAAACCACCACGAAGTTCGTGGATCGTTACACGTTTTTTTTTTTTAACTTATGTTTTTTTTTTTCGATTCTGAAACGAAACGGAAGAGTTCAAATCGAAAACGTTTAAAATTTTTTACCAAACGTATTAAAAATAAATAAAAAAGAAAAAAATGGCGATTTTAACGGGTTTTTTTTCGCTAAATATTTTATTACCACCGAAGTTTCTTCTTCCTCTCTCTCTCTCTCTCTCTCTCACTTCCTCTTCTCATATATTTTTTTTAAACTCTCACACGCAAACTATTAAGAAAAGAGAGATAGAGGGAGAGAGAGAGAGAAAAAACGGAAAAGAAAACATTAAGTTTTTTTTTTAACGAGTCTAATGCCACGAACGACGAATCCATTCCTATCTCGATCGTTTTATTCGAATTAATAAAAAAAAAAGAGAGAGAGAGAATTTGTTTTGGAAATATACTCATATAGAATTAGATGAGGCAAAACGAAAAAAATAAAAAAAATCGAATCGAACAACCGGAAACGAAATTATTTTAAATATTTTTTTTTGAGTTGTAGTCGTAGTTTTAGTTGAATTTTTTTTATTAAAATTATACTACTAAAACGTGTCATTTAACTGATTAAACTTTTTAGTTATTTTTTTTTTTTAACGTGAACTCTCTCTCTCTCTCTCTCTCTTTAACGATTCCTGAAATTTTTGTAGTTTAGTTCCAAAGGCAAAAAAAAAAAAAAAAGAAAAAAAAAAAAATTCGGAAGCCATACTAGTAGCGATGATGTTTTATAAGGTATCATTAAAACCGTAAAGAGGAAAGAGAGGGAGTGGGAGAGGGTGAGGAGTGGAAAGGGGAGATCGGAAATTCAAAACTTTTAATGCCATACCATAAAACGAATGTTCAAATTACAGAATAACCGTGAAAAACGGTTTTTTTTTTTTTTTTTTTAGGGTCCCTAGTTACGTCACGAATCGAATTTTTTTTTTTTTATTCTGGTCAAAATTTTTGGGCAATTTTTTTTTTTTTCTTAGGTAAACAACCGCTGAAAAAAAAAAATTTGACGGAATTAACGATCGATAAATTGATTTTTATTATTAAATCTATTCCCACGCGTAATTTTATACATTAAATCTCGTTATATTTATCGTTAATTTAACTTGATACGGTACTGATGATGTTTAAAATTTGTGTGTGTGTGTGTCCTTTAAAAATTTAAATGCCCACAATGGGGAAACCTGATCGATTGCCCACAACCAAAATGTGTTTTTTCTCCCCATATGACAATTTTATCATCGACGATTTCATACGGATTATATTATTTCAATATGGCTTCTTCCTTCCTTCCTTCCCTTTTTTTATTTATTTATTTTTAATGAAGTTCTTTCATTTTTTTTTTTTGTGTTGGTCACCCTCACGTTGACGTCGTCGACGACGACGACGACGACGTCATCGTTCAAACCAACGCACAAAGAAAAAAAAATTTTTTTTTCTTCTTTTTTTTCTTTTTTTTTTGTACTTACAACATCAATCAAAAATGAATTACGGGAAATGTTATTGTGGTTGTATTTGTTTCGGTTGTTGTTGTTGTTGTTGTTGTTGTTACGAAGCGTAACAAAAAAATTAAAATTTTTTAAATAAGACTTGTCGTCGTCGTCGTCTGCTTTTTTTTTTTTTTTTTTTAATTCAAGGGGGGAAAAAATGTGTTTACTCATTGTCGTAATTAAAAAAAAAAAAAACGGGGTGGTGGGAGGGGGAGAGTTTTGAAGTGATGATGATGATAATAATAATGATGATGATTTGGTTTCCGGTTTGACGGTAGCTTACGAAAAAAAAAAAAAAATTTGTAAAATGTGACAAGAGGAATGGCAATTGGAGAGCGAATGCGATGATGGAATCCGATGAATTTTTGGATAAACAACAAACGCAAACAAACAAACAAACCAATCGTTATCGTAATATCGATTTTGATTTTCGATTTGACGGCTAGAACTGTCTAAATTAATTACGTCACGATGGGAAAAAAAATGTTAAAAACGAGGAAATGGTTCCAGTCGACCAGTTGTTGACATTCTCGTCCATCTCTTCGTATCTTCGTAAATCAGACAATTTTTAAAAATTTTCAAAAAATCAAAAATAAAATAAACAGGTTGTTTAAAGGTCAATAGGTCAACAAAATTTTTTTGTTTTTAATAATTAAATACCTTATTCTATCATCGTGTTCGTTTGTTTGTTTGTGTGCGTGTGCGATACTCTTGATTATTAAAGACGAAGGACGACGTGTATTGTTTAAAACAAACACCATCGCCACCGCCGCCGCCGCCGCCAACAACAACAACAAAATATTCAAGATTCAGGTACGGAAAGGATTGAATTATCAAACATACAAACGAATAAACAAAAAAGAAAACATGTCCACCGTGAACGAGAAGGTCTTTTTCCATATATATTATTAAAAATGCCGCGTAGGTTTTTTTTTTTATTCGGTCAGGTACGCGTCGTCACATCGTCATTTTGTTGCCCCATTGACAAATCATCATCGTCATCGTCATCATTCTTTTTTCTCTCGAGGTCAAAGGTCGTTTAAAAATATTTTTAGAAAGAAAATTTCATTCATTTTTTTTTTAATATGAATTTTTTTACGACGACGAATATCGGTCACAGTTTTTTTTTTTTTTTTACGATTGAACTTTAAACTTTTTTTTATTTTTTATTTTGTAAAGTTGGTAAAATGTGAAAGCTGATTAAAAAAAATTTGTTTTTTTTTTTTCATGCGTTTAACAACCTTGACGTCAGGGTGATCTTCTTACAGTTGCAATGATATCCTCCAGCAAATTTTTTTTTTTTTGTGGGAATTTTTTAGAAAAAAAATTTTTCGTTTTTCATCATCATCATCATCATCATCATAGTTTTCGACTGTTGTTGAATGTTTAACAAAAGTCATTAATAATAATAATAATAATAATAATAATAATAGGAAAATATATGGTTAAAAATCTGTTAAATGTCAGCGTGCTCAGGAGATTGTGAGGATTGAGTGGATGGTAGAAAGGAGAGAGGAAGAGGGAGAGGAAGGGAGAGGGGGAGAGAAAAGGAAAAGAGGTTGAAGGGCAGGGAGGGGGGGCAAAGTAAAAATAAAAAAAAAAGAAAGTTTTTTCTGACTTATTGCGACCGCTTCTCTCTCTCTCTCTCTCTTAATTTATTTTTTAACCGTTTTTTATTATTATTATTTCCTTTTTGGGTTTTTGAACTTGGAGTTTTTTTTCCTCTTCTCTTCTCTTCTACTTCCACGTTTTGTAACATTTATAGTTTCACGATTAAAAAAAAAAAAGAACTCAATAAACGTGTAAATAGAAAAAAAAAGAAAAGTTTAATTTTTGTAAAATGAATTTTTTTTTAAATTTATTTTTTGTCTCTCTCTCTCTCTCTTTTCCTCGAAATCGTTAATGCCACGACAAAAAATCAATTTAATTATAAATAAATTGTTTTTTTTTTTTCCAAAAAGAGTTTTCTATCGTTTTTCATAACTTCCCACGAAATGACGACAATAACGACGACGACGAATATTAAATAAAAATATTTTCAAAAAAAAAAAAAATTTTCGAGCAGGCGGTGAGTGGGCCGAAACGATGGAAAGAGAGAGAGAGAGAAGGATCCCTTCATATATTATTATTATTATTATTATTATTAAATAACTAAAGTTCTTCGACTTTTCGTTCTGGTCGGTTGGATTCCATTCATAACTCGATTCTTTTTTTTTTTTTTTCGAAGAATTTAAAAAAAGAAAAAAAATTTTTTTTTTTGTCTTGTGAAAAGGGAGTATTTTTCCAGGTGCTGGAAAAACAATGATTGTGCCAATATTATTATTATTATTATTATTATCATTGATTTTCATAGCACCACCACCGCCACCAACATCACCATCAACATAACCACCCGATTCTTTTTGTATTATCCACTTATAAGAAAGAAAAAGAGTGAGTGAGAGAGAGAGAAAAAACCATTCTATTCGATATACTCGAAATAATAATAATAATAATGAAAATAAAGTTTATTAAAAGAATATTTTTTTCTTTTTTATTTTGGCAATCCTGTTCATTATTTTTTCATTGTTAAAAAGTTTTTTTCTCTCTTTTTTCAATTGACTCCCTTCGTTCGATCCTTTTTAAAAAGAAAAACTTTTGTGTTGTTTATTGTTGTTGTTGTGCTCTCTTCCTCATATTTTTCCTTTTTCTTCTGCTTTTTAGTTTTTCTCTCGAGGGTGAACCCCCGCACTCGAAAAGAAAGAAAAAGGAAAAAAAAATTTTTTTTTTTTATTTTTTTCTTTGTTCGATGATATAGTCGATATATATAAATTTTTTAAATTTCGATTTATGCCCCGTTCTGCTCGACGTGTCAATAGAATTGTAGTAAATAATAATAATGGTAAAAAGAATGTTTCTTTTGCGTAACGTATCGAAACAAAAAAAAAATTTTTTTTAATTTACAATCAAACTTTAAAACAAAATTTTATTTATTGTCACGTTTTCTCTCTCTCTCTCTCTCTTTCTGTCTTTCTTTTTTCAGGCAGCATAAAATGTCGTACCTGATTTTTTTGAAAAGAAAAGTTTTTGAAAAAAATTTTTTTATATTTTTATAAAAGGTTATGATAAATAAAAGTTATCAGAATTTTATATATATATATAAATTTATAACTCGCGTGCCTTTAAATTCCCCAAGGGGAATTTTAAATCGACTAATTTTGATTTCATCTCTACTAATTACACGATCGACTACCGATTGAATCCTGCTACCTGAAAAAAAAAAAAAAAAAAACATAATTCTACCTTTTTTTTTTACCCCGCCGATATTGTTCCGCCACCACCATCACCATCACTACGACCTTTCTGTCAAATTTAATTTTATTTTATTATGGCGACGATAAAATTTATTAGTTTAATTCCACGACGTTTTTTAAAAATCCGATAAGAATAACTATCAAACAATGGTGCCCTACGTGCCACGATAAAAAAAAAAAAAAAAAATTATTCCTGTGTGTGTGCGAAAAAAAAAAAAGTAAAGAGAAAAATTATTAATCGTGATAAAACGTAATCAGGACCGTATCTTAACCCCGTGCATCTTCCCTTCCCCCTTCTCCCCGCCGCCTTCCACTCCCGCCTCCTCCGCTTCCCCCCGAAACAATTAATCAATAAAAACGTTCGAATTTACGTGCGAGTAAAGCACAGAAAATTTTAAAAAAATAAAACGGAGTCAATTTCCTCAGGTATTTTAGTTTAGTACCTGAGAGTAGTGGCGTATAAACATAAGAAAGACAACCGCATTCCACAAATACCAACATCATCATCATCATCATCATCATCATCAATTCTTCTGGCACTCCTCCACCAATTTCTTGTTGTTGTTGTTCTTCTTCTTTTGTCCACGAGATGATTCATCTTTTCGTTCGTTCCTTCCTTCTTTTTTTTTTTTCTTTTTTCTTTTTCGCATTAAAATAATTTTTTTTTTTTTTTTTCCAGGCCGAAGAATTAAATTCAATAGTTGGTAATGCTTTTAGAATGGCTTATGCGGCACAACTTCAACGTCAGCCAACTTTTCAAGAGGTAATCGCATCCCAACTCCAAGATTCATCCGGTTGGCAAAAAAACATATCATCGACCATCGAAATGAACGTTAAAATTCAAGATCATCCTCCGTCGATTAGGTTATCCGGGGGTAAGGATCCCCCCAAATCCATACCCGGTTTGAAAGCCGTTTACGAACCCTCGTCGAATCAAAGCACTCCGACAAGCGAAGAAAGTAATTCTCCGACGGATTTAAATTCGTATAAGAGACTCTCGGAAAAACCTCCCCTCATAAAACGTTTAGCATTAGGTTTAACGAATAACGAACGAACGGAAGATAGTCGGCCTCTAGTCACTCCCGTCATCGGAACGACAACATCTCCCGTTCACGGCAGACCGCTGTCGGGCGGTTACGTTAACGAAGCCGTAACCGAAACTGAATTTAATAAAAAAATTTTGCAGCAGACGACAAAGCAAATAGATAACAACGATGCGAACAAGTGAGTTAAGAGTTTTTTTTTTTTCACGTGTCACGTGACTTCCGTTTCCGTTGAATGATTTTAATATATATATACATTTACTGTACCATTTGCAGATTATTTCAAAATTTCGAAAATGAAAACAAATCTAAAAGGATATCGCAAATAAGTTCGAGTAGTTCCGGTTCATGTCCACCGACGGGTACCATACGACCACCACCACCTCCACCCGAAAGAATCGATAGTCTTACGGGTAAAGCCGAGGAAGGTGAATTAAGGGCGGCTCCGTGGTTTCAAGCCGGTATACCAAGGTGAGTGTGTGCGTGCGGTGGGGGGCGTGCCGGGTGTGTGCGCGGCGGGTGTTAATTTCCGTTTTGATAAAAAACAATTTTTTTTTTTTTTTTAGGGAGATAACGTTAGAAGTATTAGGACAGGAACCGGTTGGTGCTTTCATGGTTAGAGAAAGTACCAGCAAACCAGGATGCTACGCGTTATCACTTAGAGTGCCTAGAGATTTTCAACCATCCGGTATAGCTCATTATTTGATAATGAGAACTATGAAGGGTTATAAAATCAAGGTGAGGAGGAGGAGGAGGTTCTTCTTATCAACCGTTGTTATCGGTCGTCTTTTGCCCTAACCATAACCGATTCGTTTTTGTTTTTAGGGTTTCACAAAGGAATTCACGACTTTGACCGCTTTGATAACACATCATTCTGTCATGCCTGAACTATTACCGTGTCCTTTGTCTCTTAGTCGATTCAATGCAAGTTTTACGCAGACTGATTCGAATCGGGATTTTCCCGATACCGATTCGGATCCCGATTACGACACTTTAGCTGATTTTCGACGTATGATGGCTGATTTAAACGTCTAGTCAATCGATATTATTATTATTATTATTATTATTATTATTAAATTTTTTTTTTTTTTTTACTTGTGATTAATGTGAATGTTTTAAACAAAACAAAAAAAAAAAAAAAACCGATATATTTGCTATGATGATGTACTAACGACCGGATGATATACTTAATGAAAAAAGGTAAATTTTTATGACTTTCGGTTGTTGTTTTTGAGAGAAATTTCTTATTATTATTTTGTTTTTTTATTTTTTAGGTATTTTGAAAATTGGTGCAAGCAAACAAACCAACGAATGCCCATTTGTTAATTACAATGCCAAAAAACGGTTTTGGAAAACTTCGATCGATCGATATCACGTTTAAAAAAAAAAAAAGAAAAAAAAACCAAAGTTTTTTTTAAAAAAAAAAAAAAAAAAAATTTTAATAAAAAAAAAAAATTATTATTGTTTGTATTTATTTATTTATTTATTTTATAAATAATTCCAAAAAACACCGGAAACCGTTAACTTTCTTCACTGCAGCCACTGTTGTTTTTCATAAGATTAATTCCTCCAGTCTAAGTTGCCAACGGTATGGGGAATAGAAAAGGCAGACCGATCGACCGGAGTCGCCGACCCTCGAGAAGAAATGTTAGAAAAGAAGTGTGTTTTCGCTCGTCGCCGCCGTGCCCTCACTCTCACCGTCCGAAGAATAGTTCTTCTTCTTCCGGAATTACCATTACAGAGACGGTCGCGACCTGCCACGTCGCTCCCGCATCCGTCGCAGGACCCGCGAAACTTCCAGACCCGAACGGGGCGCGACTCCTTCCGCCTCGCGTTCTCGCCGCTACCATGTTGGAAGAGCCCGAAGATCCGCACCTGAAACAGATAAACATTAATCCCCATTTCCTCCCCGACGACCTCCAGACACCCCCAGAGTCAGCCACGACCCCAGGCCGCCGTGAAGAATCGCCAACGCATCGAAGCCAAGACAAATCTCTCTCCGACAGAATCGAATAAGAGGTCTGGAGCCCGACTCGGAGTACCGGGACGAATCCTTTCCCCCTCGTGCCTCGGGGGACGGTCGTGACCTGCCACGTCGTTCCCGCCTCCGTCACAGGAGACGCGAGCTTCCGGGACCGAACGACCCGGACGGCCTAACCACTCCCGGCCGGCTCGCCCGATCTCTTCATTTGCGCGCCCCTGCCACTGCTATCACTCCGGGAGAAAGATCGAAGACATGAACCTGAAAATCAGAAACATTAATCCCCCCCCCGACGACTCCGCTACGACCGAAGTTTGCCAGACTCCGATCGCTGCGAAGTACGCCGACGCACCGAAGCCGGGACGAATCTCCCCCCGACGTAATCCTGAAAGAGATCCGGAGCCCGACTCGGAGTACCGGGACGAATCCTTACCTCCCTCGTGTCTCGGGAGACGGTACCGACCTGCCACGTCGTTCCCGCCTCCTCCACAGAGACGAAGTGAGCTTTCGGAGGCAGTGAGAAGTTCCGAGATTGTCGGGCCGACGAAACATCCCCCTCAGTCCGTCCGCGTTTCGCCCCTGCCGCCGTACGATTGGCTCTTGCAGTTCGAAGAGCGAGAATCCAACCGGTGCGGATTCCGACGTCGTCGTCATCGTCGGAGCCGTCGTCGTCCCGATCTTCATCTTTGTTCGCATCTTCTTTCAGCCGTTGGAATGAATCGCACGCACCGTCTTTAAGCATGCGAACCACCCCCCGAGGATGACGAGTCGACCCCGCGCAAGAGGATCTTCCCGCCGTCCTTCCGCTCGCATCCCCGTTTTTTCGGAGTTGGATGATGATGAATCCTGATAGAAAAATACCGAGTCTTACTTTTTTTTTACCCCTTGGGGTTGGTAAGATACAGTAAAGAACGCATTTCCGGCGTTCGTTGTTTTGATGAATACATAAATCTACAACCGGAAAATTAATTAATTTTTGTTTTTACTACAATTACAGGGCTCACTATTGCTGCCGTTTGCGTTGGTATCCGGACACAAAGATTCCTCGTGCGTTTTGTACGACATTCGCGAGGGTAGAAACGTTCAATGTGTCAAACCTCATTCGTCAGACATAAGATCGATAAGGTTTTCACCGAGCGCTTATTACCTCTTGACCGGAGAATACGATAACAAACTCGTCTTGACGGATTTACAAGGAAGGTATTATTATTAATAACGTCGTGACAATAATGATGAATGATGACGTCATTAATCGGTTTTTTTTTGTCTCCAGTGGATTTGACGTTGCCGCTTCCCAGCATCGTCGTCGCTCATCACCAAGACAAAGTTATTTCCGGAAGGTGGCATCCGACAAAATTTTCATTTTTGAGCACGAGCGCCGACAGGACGTGCACTCTGTGGGCTTTACCCCCCATTTGAAACTACCGTAAAACACCGAGCGTTAGGATTTCGCAAATATGAAATAATGTTTTCTCTCTCTCTCTCTCCTCACGTGAGCTCTCTTAAATTCGTAAATATTATTATTATCATCATTCTCGGGCTGTTGTACTCACCGTCATTGTATTTCCAGAACTTGAAAGTAATTTTAAAAAGAAAAGAGCATCGTAATCATAATCACCATTTCAGTCAGAAATTTCTAGAATTATTTTTCTTATTATCGGAAAAGTGTCATCGCCACTAACCGAACGAACGCTTTTACCGCTTTTCGGTAATAAAATATAAATGAAAGGTGAAGAAGAATTGGGGGAAATCGTTAGCTAGAGCATAAAAAAGAGAAAAAGGTCGGAAAAACCGGGAGGGAAAAAAAAACGGGAACGTGTTCGTATTTATATACATAAATTTGTAAATTTTTTCGTTAGGTTGTCACACGGATCGAACGCCAGAACGCATCGAACGTCGTCGCGCGCGGAATCCAAAAGTTTTTCTATTTTATTTTTCATGTTTCGCTTTCGGCGGTTATTATCACAAAAAAAAAATGAAGTAGAGGGAGGCAGGGGAGTAGTAAATGCATACGAAAAAAATTAATAAAACGTAAGTAATATATTTTTACTAAAAAAAAAAAACGGAAAAGATATATATATATATATATATATATCTTATAGATAATATATATATATAGATATATATATATTATTATTGTATTATATATATATAATATTATTATTGTTATCGTTTGTTTGATAAAATGCTGGTTTTTTTCGATTAATCATAATAAGCTTTTTGAAATTGTTAATAATAATAATAATATCAACTAAAGTATCTATATATATATATATATATATATATATATACTCATAAATGAATGATAATAATAATGATGATGAAAAAAAACGAGATTTAAAAAAAAATATTTGAATATTATTATTTTTATTTTTTTCGTATTTTATTTTTAAAAGTTTTTTTATTTATTTTTAAACCTCGTTTTTTTTTTTTTTTTTTTTTTTTTAAAATTATTTAAATATCGAAACAATACGCTAATATGAAAACTTTTATTATTATTAATATTATTAAAAGTTTGAATTAATTAATAATTTTCTATTATCATTATTATTGTTATTATTATTTTGAATATATGTATATATATATATATATATAACGTTATGGTATTAAGAAGAAAAAAAAGAAAAGTTCTATCATTTTTGTATGTAATGTTTATTTTTATTTTTTATTTTTGTTTTTGTTATTTAACGTTATGTAATTGTAATATTAACTGTTAACGCTGTTTTTTTTTTATTGTATTCTCACTTTTATTATTTGTATGTTAACTTGATGAATAATATATATATATATATATATATATATATATATATATTAGTAAATGCGAAGTTACTTACTGGCCAACCCAATAATTTACATAAAACAAATTATTTAACGAAAATATTTACGTATTGGCTACGTTAAAAGCTTCCATATTTTTATAAGTTCCACGTTAAAGTGAAATACATTTTTCTAATGACACTTTATTTACCATCGATATAATTAAGTTTAAATTGATGTCTATGGTTGTTTACATATATTACTATTATTTTTACTATTTCCCATTGTGAGTTATTTTTCCTGTAATAATTTCAAATAAAAATCGTAAAATTTGTTTTTAAAGAAATTACAAAATGCACGGGAGAGTCAAAATAAGAACGACAGAAGAACAAAAAGAAATCGCAAGGCAAGAGAAACAGAAAAAGGCAATAGAATTTTAATAAAATAATGAATCAAATATTCATTAAAAAATTCATTCAGAAAAACGTTCTTCGAAGAAGGTTTAAATCTCACTGGTAATTTATTAACAGGAAATACGGATATAATAACATTATGGAATTATAGAAGAGAAATATTTTTGTCGTTGAAAAACGACGAGGATTTGGAAAGTTATCAAAAACTATTGGAAAAAGATTTACAATTGACAGAACAGTGCCTGAGAGTAAATCCAAAATCCTATGGTAGTTGGCATCTTAGAATATGAATATTGGACAATTTCCCAAACCTGATTGGAACAAAGAATTAAACCTTTGCACAAAATATCTTCAATTAGACGAAAGAAATTTTCACTGTTGGGATTATCGTAGGATAGTCGCAGAAAGATCAAATGTTTCTCATTTATCTGAACATGAATTCACTTTAACATGAATACTGTATTAAATTATGTATGTATATGTACATGTGTAATTATGATACCTCAGGAATGCCTCCCACATGGTTGAGGGGAGTATCCCAATTGGGTTGAGCAGATCTCTGCAACAGCCTATGCCGGAGGGGAATCTGCTCTCACCTTTGCGAGTTCGGATCTGATGATTTCGGCTGTGAGAGAAGGGTTGAGGTTGAGGCTGAAATGGTAGTTATACTCCTGCGACTGAAGGATATGAGTTGGTACCGGAAGCAGGAAAATCACCCATATGCTGTATATGGATGACTTAAAAATTTATGCAAAAAATGAAGAGGAGTTAAATAAAATGCTAAGGATGGTTCAAACTTTTTCCTCTGACATCAACTTGAAATTTGGTTTGGAAAAATGTGCAAAAGTTAATATTGTCAGTGGAAAGTTAAAATGGAAGGAAAATATAGAAGACTCTGAAGAAGAACTTATTAAAGAACTGGCCCTGGATCAACATACAAATATCAGGGGATTGAAGAAAATTTTGGGGTAGCCAACAAAGAAATTAAACTTCGATTAAAGAAAGAATATTTTAAAAGATTAAGGCTTATATTACAGTCGGAACTGAATGGAAGAAATAAGTTAAACTCCATTGGCACATTAGCTGTTCCAGTAATAGAATACACTTTTGGCCTTGTAATTATATATGTATATATTGTTATGTTCGGTTCGTTTCTTTATATTATAAGTTACGAACAAGCACTTAAAACTATCACTATAACAAAATTAATATTAATGGATAAGAACTTAAATTAGCAAGACTAAAAATCAAAAGAACACGTGCAAAGCTGTGTAGCTTCCCTTTATAACTTCGGTCTTTAGCTAGTCAATTGTTTAGAATGTTCAACAATGCAAACAAGCAAACACTTGCAAAAGAAAGAGTTTCTAGAAGCTTCACTTCTAAAGAAGAACAATTTGAGTTCATCGCCAGTCTTTTGTTTATAAAAAATTGAAAAATGTGAACATTGAGTACGGGATCATAACACCTCCCCCCTTAAGACGGAAAACAATTATTTGAAAAAGAATTTGTTTTCTCCTCTTGTTCGGATTTGACAGCTTCCTATGTCGGTTTTTTGGATAGTTCCGTCCAGGTTAAGACTCCTTGAGTAGTAGTAGGTGCTATGTCTTCTGTATGGTAGACTGTTGTATCTTTTCACATTGGCTTCTCATCAGGAACATAATTTTAAGCTTTATAGCTGCAAGTAGTAGAACCTTTCCTAGGCAATACTCGTTAGTGAACAATGTTTCATAAAGAGTAAAGATAAAAGAATAAAATCAAGAGACATGAAATTCGAAACAAAATTGACATAAGTTCTGAAAAATACAAAAATTTTATATAGGAAATATAGAAAAAGAATAAATGGATTAATAATTAAATAAATGATGATTAGCTGTATGGGGAAAAATAAAAGGATTAAATTATTATTATTTTGAATTTCTTTCTTTTTAGATCAACTACTCAGAACACGGTTTTGTGATAAGTAACTTCCTTGTTACGGATTTTTAATAAAACATTTTTGCCAGATATTTTCTTGACCTCGTATGGATCCTTAAATTCAGGACTAAGTTTTTCATTGACTCTTATTTTATTTTTAATTGGATTTGTTCTTGCTAATTTTTGACTGGTTTGAATCTTCTCTTTTTCATTAGACGATAGGTGAACTTTACTCAGTAAAAGTAGCTTTACTTCAGGAATAGTCTTTTCGTGAAAATCAGTTGACATAAAAATGGATGCTTTCTTCCTAGATTTCTTGGTACTGGAACTCCATTTCCGCTTTTTAGTATGCTTTTCAAAATTATCCTTGTGAATTTTTCCAATGGCTCCTACATTTTTAGTTGAAATTTTTGTTTCCTTTTGAATTTCAGCTTTAGGATTATTTTTAAGTTTTGAATTCTGTAGAGATGATGATCTTTCTTTTTCTTCTGCTTTCACTTCTTTTGCTTTGGGACCTTTTTTCTTATTTTTATTCTTAGGAAGAAATGGTGCTTCTTTAGCCTTTTCTTTAGATGAATCTCTAGAGGATGATTTTTCTTTTTGAACTGGAATTGATTCTGGTAAAGGATGGATCAACATACAAATATCTGGGGATTGAACAAAGAAATTAAACCTCGATTAAAGAAAGAATATTTTAAAAGATTAAGGCTTATATTACAGTCGGAACTGAATGGAAGAAATAAATTAAACTCCATTGGCACATTAGCTGTTCCAGTAATAGAATACACTTTTGGCCTTGTAATTATATATGTATATATTTTGTTATGATCCCGTACACAATGTTCACATTTTTCAATTTTTTTATAAACAAAAGACTAACGATGAACTCAAATTGTTCTTCTTTAGAAGTGAAGCTTCTAGAAACTCTTTCTTTTGTTTTATTTGCAAGTATTTGCTTGTTTAGATTGTTGGACATTCGAAACAATTGACTAATGAAAAACCGAGGTTATAAAAGGAAGCTTCACAGCTTTGCACGCGTTCTTTTGATTCTTCGTTTTGTTATATTGAATTCTTATCCGTTTAGTTTTGGTTGAGTGATAGTTTTTAAGTGTTTGTTCGCGAGTTAAAATAACCTTTACTTTTATTTTGTGAAAAAGTCTATGCTAAGCATTTAACACGTCACAAGAAATAAACTGTAAATTAATTTTAATATTAATTTGCGACTTATAATATAAAGAACGAACCGAACATAACATACAACGAGATGAACAACCGAACATGCTTTTATAATACGGCCACGAATAAATATTTTTACATAATAATAATAATAATAATAAATAAATAAATAAAAATTAAATAAAATTTATTTATTATCCTTATTATTATTATTTTTTTTTATTTTAACTTCGTTTCTCCATCCTTGGTCATATTAAATAAACACATGTACAAAATTTTGCTTTAAAATATAGTTATTTCATAATTTAAATTTTATTCCTATTTATACATAAGTTAAACATGAAAAATATGGTATTTTTTTTTCTGACCAATCACGAGTAAGAATGGCGAGCGCCATTATTTTCTCATTATGTATACAAAGCACGCCATTGGTTAAAAATTGTACTGAAAATTGCATATACTCTAAATGCAAGGCGTTGAAGCGAAACGAAACTAACGAAAAATTGAGACCTCCTAAATATTATGTTTTACTGATACTCGGAACCAATTTTTCACTCATTTTTCGTGATTTTTTTTCGTTCTCCTTACTTTTGTGAGTTATGCAATTTGTCGTGTTCTCGCGTATTGCAGGTTGCATAACCAAAATTTTTAAGGATTTTTGAATTTTTTCGATTTTTTCCGTGCGCCTTACTTTTTTGAGTTATGCAATTTGTCGGGTTTCGCGTATTGTCAGTTGCATAACCCAATTTGTATAAAAATTTCTTTAAAGTTTTTCTTTTATGGGAATAAATGAATGATATAACCAAACATGCATGATGGGAAAAAAAAAAACAAATTTTATTTTTTTTTTTAAATAATATATTTGAGAGAATAAATACATATATTATAATACAGAGAATAAATACAAATATTATTATTATTATTATTATTATTATTATTATTATTATTATTATTATCATTATAATTTTAAAAAAAAAAAAAAAAACGGAAAACTTAATAATCGTTTGTGGCAAATTTAGTAGTTTATGTGTCACGATTAAGAAAAATATACATACATATATTTTATACATATATATGTATATAATATAAACGTGGCCAAATATAAATCAAACGTTCAATCATCACTCAAAATTTAATTACAGGTTTAAAACGAGGTTTCTTCTATGACGACAAACAACCGAACCTGATTTTTTCTAATTATTCCTCTTTCTCGCCTTTTCCTCCCTCTCTTCCTCCCTCCCTTCCTCTTCTTGCCTTCTCGCTTTTTCGTACTTTTTTCCAAAACGAAATCGTAGCCCTTATTTAAATTATTTGAAAATATAACAGAAACGTTTTTGTCACCTCTCCTCTCCTCTCCAAAAGGTAGACATCATCTTGTTTCGCTGTCTGATACTGTCACTCCTGAATGTGCCGGCTCGTCTTTACTGGTCCTTTCCTAAATGAAAGAAAAAAAAAATAATAACAATTAGTAAGGACAAATGTAAAAACTTTATAAAAAAAAAAAAAAATTTTCTGTTGTTTCATCCGCGTTCTACCTACTTACCATCGAGTAAAAACTCGCGTATTTTTTCTCTCTCTCTCTCTCATTTTTACCTTTTCTCCACTCATCAATCTTGCAAAAAAGAAATCGTGAATTTAAATATTATCATGCTAAATAATAAAAGAAACATTTTTTTTTTTTTTTTTATAAACGTTTCATTTATTTAAAATTATTTATTTATTTATTTATTAATAATTACAACGTGAGGAAATTAAAAATAAATAAATAACCGTCATTATTATTAATAATAATAATTCTAATAATAATAATAATTAAAAACATTTTTATTTTAAACAAGCTTCATTTATTTATTTATTTATATATATATATATATTTATATTATTTTTTATTTATTTTTAAATTTCACGAAGGCGAGAAGTTAGACACACGTGTGTGCGTGTGCGTGTGTGCTACGTCACGTGAAGACACACATAGAATCTCGCGTTTTTTTTTTTTTTACGTAAAATTCACTCATTTATTTATTTTTTAAGAAAAATTACTACTTTACAGATTCTTTTTTTTTTATTTGTTTGTCAATTATAAATATTATTATTATTATTATTATTATTATTATTATTATTATTATTATTATTATTATTTACACAATATACGTTTAATTAAAATTAAAAAAAAATAATTATAATAAAAAACCATCAAAAAGCACTTTTCTTCTTCTTCTTCTTTTTATTCTTATTCGAAAATTAAATAATAAAAAAAAAAACAACAGAGTAGCGAGCGGGAGGTAAAGATGTCAGAGAGAAAAAAAATAAAAAAAAATAAACGAGCCTTTTGACCTTTAACCTTTCAATTTTCCCCTCCCTATCCGAACTGTCAACGCCCCCTCCTCATCCTCCTTCCTATTTTTTTTTCGCGAAAGAATACAAAACAAATCAGATTACAGAAACTGAAAGAGAGAAAAAAAAAAACAAACAAGTTATCGAACGAACGAATGGACAAACAAACAGACAAACAAAGCTCCACAACATCAGCAATAACAACAACAGCAACAACAACAACATCCCATAAAAAGTTCAATTTCTGTTTTTTTTTTTTTTTTTTTTTTTGTAATCATTCATCTTCTTGATTTTCATTTATTAACAAATAATAATAATAATAAAAAGTTTGACTGATGGGGTGGGGAGGAGGGTGCAAAACATGGGTGGGTGGAAGAAGGAAAGGGGAGGGAGGGGGAGGGAAAAAAGAAAAATATAAAGAGGTAGGCTCCCGAACGAACAATAAATAAAAATGTGAACACAAAATAAATTAACTACAATTAAATAATTAATAATAATAATAATTATTAACACTCTCCCCCGCCATTTTTTTTTTTTTACTAAATAATTACTTAGTCACTTATGTACATGATGATGATCCTTTTCGTTTATGGTGTTTTTAAATATGATATTAAACGGATTATTAATTCGGAAAATTAAAAACATTTCCTAAGTGCAACAATAACAACGACGACAACGACAACAACAACAACAACAACAAACACAACGGACGACTTTTAAATTTTCTCTACTCCCCCCTCCCCTTTCCACTTTTGCCTCCCCGCGCTCGCGCGTGTGTGTGTGTGTGTGAGAGTGAGAGAGAGAAAGAAAGAGAGATAAAAATATAAAAGATTGGCACTACACAACCGTGGTTGTTGTTGTCTTTCTCTCTCTCTTTTCGCTCTCTTTATCGTGCTGAAAACAAACAAAACGTTTTTTAAAAATTATTTTATTTATTTAATTTAAAATCTAATTTTATATACTCGAAAACAAAAAAAAAAAAAAAAGTTTAAAAAAATTTTCGCGGGGTTTCTTCACCTCCCCCTCCCCTCACTCCCCTTCCCCTTTTCCTTCTTTACCATTTTGTTTCTTTTTGTCTTCTTTCACTTTTTCCTTTGCTCCCTTTCCAACGTTTGGGTTTTTAGTTTTCGGTTTCCTTTTTTTCCCCCCTCTCTCGACGATTAAAAAAATAAAACAATAATAATAATAATGATAATAATAATAAAAAGAATAAAACAACAATTTAACCAACTAATTTTTTTTTTTTTTTTTTAAATCACAAATAAATAAATAAATAATTTAAAAATTTTTTTTATTCTTTCGATGGGGTCGTTGTCGTTATTATCATTATTATTATTATCAAACCGCAACTCGAATCGACGACCGACATCGACAAAATTAAAAAAAAAAAAAAAAAAAGTTTTTTTTTTTTTTATTATTAAAATACTACTACTAAAAACCCAAACTCTCATCACCAAAAAAAAAAAAAAAAAAAAAAAAAGACTAGAAGTCTAGCTGCTCTCTGTCTTCCGTTATTATTTCGTTATTGTTGTAAGACGTCGTCCGATTTTGCAACTCATCGGCGACGACGACGACGGCGGCGTCGACGTCGACGTTATTATTACGTTTGTGCCACAGAATCTCCAACGATTCTTCTCCTTCTTCTTCTTCTTCTTCTTTTTCAAGGTCGTCGAATCCGTCATAATCATGAGTCGTCGAACGGAGGATTCCACCGTTTAAATTCCACTCGACCTGTAAAAGACCCGAAGAAAATCAATCAATCAATCAATCAATCAATCATTTCATTTTTCTCGTAATGAAATAAACTCTCACCATTTTCACTTGTCGGTCCGTTATCGTGTTATCTATTATTATTCGGGGGAGTAGTCAATCCCGGCGTGCGGGCACCGTCCATGCGGTGCAAGGCGGCCGTCACAGTTGCTCTTTTGCGGGTACCCAAATCGTTGGACCCGCTTGTTCGACGATGACATCTTTTACTTTGGCGTAGATTTCTTCGGGAGTGTCTCCCTCGACGACGGCCGTGAAATATTCGGCAAATTCTTGTTCCATTTTAATGGCACGCTCGTAAGTCTTCTTGGCTTGTTCCTCAGTCATTCTTTTATTCATTTCCCTTAATAATAAAAAAAAAAAAAACAAAACAAAATAATAATAATAATAATAATAATAAACAAGGCAATGGTATGTATATACTCACATGATTGATTCGACAGATTTGGGTTTAATAAATATGGCGATTGGAAAGAGTTGAGCGACTTGCAGCCTTTTTATAGCGTTACCGCTCACGTCCAATATGCAATGTTTACCACGTTCCGCCACTTCTTTGACCGATGCCACGGACGTACCGTAAAGATTATCATTGTACTGTCCGGCTTCGATGAATAAATGATTTTGAATATCTTTTTCCATTTGTTCTCTAGACGAAACGAAATGATAGTCTCTCCCGTCTTTTTCGTACTCTCTCTTCGGCCTCGTCGTGTCTGTTCAAATAACAGATAATTTTATCATTCATTCATTTCCGGTTATGTTCGTGCATCATCATCGTCGTCGTCGTGACGATAGAAAATACTCACGAGGTACGCAGCTACCAAATTTATCCGGGAATTCGGATATTAAATCATCGTTGATTCTATCTTTGAGAGGGCCCAAAACGATGACAGGACGAGTGTACTGTATTTGCTGTTGTTGAACTGCTTCGTACGAAAGAACCGTTTCTTCCCCACCTAAATAAAAATCATATCTCGTCAAATAATAATAATAATAATAATAATAATATTCTCGAGGAGCGGATTGAAGGAAGGAAGGAAATTAACTTTGCGACTTTAATTGGCTTGCGCGCCTACCCCACGAGAGAGAAAAAAAAAAAAAAAAGGAATCGAATTTCGAACCCGTTCAACCACCTCCTTTCATCCCCTTTTTCATGCACAAAATAAATAAATAAAAATTCCTCGATCGTTTCATTTTCTTTTCTTTAACGACAGCAAAAAAAAAAAAAAAAAAATTGCGGATACGATCACTGAAATACGTACGTACTTGACACAAAAAATCAAAATATTAATTTTCAATCACCCTACAAACAAAATCAAAAAAAACAAACAAAATTAAACAAACAAACAAACAAAAAAAAAACAACAACAAGCAATTGTTTAATAAAAGCAAAGAGACGCACACACACACACACACACACACGCGCACGCAAAGAAATAATTAATGAAAGCAAAAAAAAAAAAAAAACAAACGAAAATTAAAAACGTTTAAAATTATTCATGCAAAAAAAAAAGAAAAGAAAAGAAAAGAAAAAATATTTATGATGACGTCGACGTTTGCCCCCCCACCCTCCCCTCCCCCGGGGGAGGGGAGGGTGGGGGGCAAAAAATTAATTTGGTCGATTAATTCATGCAAATAACTTTCCGACAGCAAAATAATTTCCCCAAGGTTAATTACTATTCTTCTTCTTCTTCTCTTTCTTCTTCATTTTCTTCTTCTTTTTCTTCTTCTTTTCCTTCTTCTACATCTCTTTTCTTTTTCCTCTCGTTGCTCTTCTTAGAATGTTGAAAATTTGGAAAATCGTTTTTTTTTTTTTTTTTTTTCCAAAAAGTGGTTAAAACAACAACAGTGAAAGAGAGAGAGAGAAAAAAAAACAATCACGTGTGTATTAAAATCACGTGATATATATTTTTGATAGAGTGAGAGAGAGATAGATAGATATGTAAAACGCCAACAAAAAAAAAAAAAAAGAAAAGGGCAAAGCAAGAAAAGACGGGAAACCTTTACCTTTGACAACAGCAAGTAATAAAAATGATTCAATCTCAATACCTTCTGTCGTGTTGTCGTCCTGCGTGTAACATAACATGAAAGCTGAAACGAAAAAGAATAAGGTAAATAATTTTACACGGGGGTGGGGGGTGAGTGAGTGAGGGTTTGTGCCACATTGTGGATATAGAAAAACAGAAAAAGCAATCGGGTGGTTTTCTACAAGAATAGATAACGTGAAAATTTGTGCTTGAATCGATGGTGCCCCCCCCCACTTCCCTTTTCCAAAAACAAAACATGTTGCATGTGATGTGCGAATTAATTAATCACGTGCTTATGTGTACAATTGCAACAGAAAAAAAAAATTTTTGTGCTTCCCCTCCCCCCTTTTTTTTTTTTTAAGGGAGCGAGTGAGTTAAAGACGCGACAGAAATTACACAAACATGGCCGGAAGCGATGACAGCATTAACCAACCGATCGATTAATCGATCGATCGATCGACGGATCGATTTTCTTTCTCCTTCTTCACATATTCTTCTTCTTTTTTTTTTTTTTTTTTTAATTAATCAAGAACACACAAATAAAAACGTTTGTCTCGTTTGGCTTTAAACGAGAGCAAAAACGAATCGACTTTAAAAAAAAAAAAATGATAATAATAATAATAATTATTGGGTCGGAATTTTTATTGGGCGTGAATATATGCCCGCCATCTTGCGCAAACATCGATCGAACATCATCCCACTCCCCCATTTTCGCGTTTTATACGCGGTCAAATTTAATTAAAATAATAATGCGGTTTTAATTACCGGTATCGTCATCATTATTATTATCATTATTGACGTAGGCGTGGTCGCGATGAACAAACAAGCAAACAAACAAACAGAAAAAAATTAATTTTTCCGTTCCGTTCGCGTAATTTAATTTTTTTTCCTTTTGATCGAAGAGGTCAACCGCACGGTTCCACGCACGGGGGATGTTTTTCGTTCGCCGTTTTGTCGTTTCCGTTTCCGTTTGAGAAATAATAATAATAATAATAATATTATAAAAAACTTACGTTCTTGATCAGAGCCGTCTTCCGACTTATCGTCTTTGCTCTTCATAAATGGAAACTTTCGACTAAATGAAAAGTTTTTCTTTTTCCGGTCTAACGTCGATTGCTGAAACAAAAAAAAAAAAAAAAAAAAAAAAAAACAAAATGAAATAATAATGATGATGATGATGATGATGATTTTCGAAGACTCACCTTATCCATATTTTGTGGCACGTGACCCTGAAATTTAACCGTTCGATCCCGAGCTCTTTGCTTTCTTTCCCAACGTCTTTTGGACGGAACGATCCCCATTCCTTCTTCTTCTCCCGTTGGCAAAACTTTTCTCGCTTGCCACCACTCATCGTCGCTCGCGTTCGTCACGTGTAATATATCTCCGTAGTGGAATGGCAAACCCCGACTCGGGAGACCGTCGTCTTTGTTCGGATCGTAATCGAAAAGCGCTCTGTAATAACAATAATAATAATCACGATGACGATAAATCGGATTTCCCGCCGAAAAATTTTCTTTTTTTTTTACCTGACGTATAAAGATCTTTTCTGTGACGTTCTAAGCAAGGTACCAGACATTTGTTGAGAGATCTGCTGTTTCAAATCGTGGATTTTGGCCTCGAAACGATTGTACTCCTCGGGTTTGAATTGAGCTACGATGGTAACAGTCTGATCCGCTCCTTTCAATGCCTGAGCGGCTTCTTCGTGAGTCGCCGTCCTCAAATTGATTCCGTTCACGCTGAGGATTTGATCTCCCCGCCTGAGTTCTCCGCTGAGATCGGCGGGTCCTCCGGCCAATATGAATGATATAAATATTCCCTCGCCATCTTCTCCTCCGACAATGTTAAAACCCAATCCGCTCGAACCTTTCTGAAGAACTACGGTTCTCACTTCCCTACAAACAAACAAACAAACAAACGACCATTATTATTATTATTTTTATTATTATTATTTTTAATTAATTTAAAATTAAACGACGAGGAATTTAAACTCTCGCTCAATCAATCAATCATTCATTCACTCTCTCTGCCATCGCCACATTGCCAAATTTAATTCAATCTAAGGAATTCTTTTATATATATAAAGCCATAAGAGACTCTCTAGAACATTCTCCACAAATTGTTATTTTATATTTCTTTTCTTTTCTTTTCTTCTTTTTGAAAAATGGTGAAAGTAGAGATTGAGAAACAATAAGCGCAAATTTCCGGAGGCGAAATTTTTTTTTTTTTTTTTTTTTTATACGTACGGTACACATAATAATAATAATAATAACAACAAAGAAAACACGATCGCAGGTGGATATGAATAAAATCGAAAACGATAGAATAACAGGAGAAGGAGGAGTAGGAGGAAAAGGAGGAGGTAAAATTAATTTAAATTTAAATTTTTGATGATTTCCCCCATCATCATCATCATTCGTTCGAGTTTATTTTAAAAATTTGGCCCCGTAACGATTTTAATTTTAAATTTTTTTATTATCATTATTATCATAGTGAAAACATTCGGTGAAAGAGGTGAGGAGAGGAGGGGAGTATAGGAGAGAAAAGAAGAGGGTATTGAAAAACTTTGCCGAATAATAAATTGCGAAAAGAAAAAAAAATTTTTTTTCATTTTCTTTTCACCATCCCCTCGCCCGTTCCCTTCATCTCCCCATCCATCGCCATCCCCCTTTCCCTCCCTCCCTCCCTCTCTCCCACTCGTCCAGCACCAACCATTTGTCTCAATCTAATTAATTATTACACGTAACGCCTCGTTTAAAAAAACGCAATCGAAACAGACATATTTTTTCTCATTAACGACAACTCTTTTTTTTTTATTTTCTTGGGGGGATTCCCTCCCCCTCCCTTCTACTCCCCTTTACAAAACGAATCAAAACCATCCAGTTTTGCTTGTTTGTCGTGATAGAAAATCTCACAAACGTACAAACACACGATTGAAACAATCTCGCTTTGGAATTTTAATAAACGTTATATGTACGGATCGCGTCGGTCGCGTAATTTTTGTTGTTTGTTGTTTGTTGTTGTTGTCATTTCATTTTCGAGAGTAAAATATTTAACTATTTATCTTCGAGCGAAATAAATCGAGAAAGAGAGAGAGAAAAAAAAACATAAAAATGACATTTGAAATCGAA
Organism: Pediculus humanus corporis; assembly: GCF_000006295.1. NCBI lineage: Eukaryota > Metazoa > Arthropoda > Insecta > Psocodea > Pediculidae > Pediculus > Pediculus humanus. The sequence goes on along the minus strand of NW_002987876.1, from coordinate 188,713 downwards.
AGAGAGAGAGAGAAAGAGAGGGAAGACACGATTTCAATTTTTTTTTTTTTTTTTTTTACGGCGTTTTGCATTGCGAGACAGAAAGAGAAAGAGAGAGATAGAGAGAGAAAACAAAATTACACTTAATTAACGGTCGACGAAAATTTACATGTTTAATTATTGAAACCAGGGTAATGATGATGATGATGATAATAATAATAATAAATTAATGTCTTTGACAAAAAAGAATAAGAAAAAAAAAAAAACCGCAAAAGGTTCTTCGTTTTTTTTTTTGAGAGAGAGAGAGAGAGATTTCGACCGACCGACTCACTCTCTCTCTCTCTTTCTCCTTCTTCGAAACAAAAGAAATAAAAAAATTCGGATGTTTGTCGTCACAACCGACCGGAAATTCGTGACTGTGAATAAACAAACATGCCACGATTCGAATCCGATTTTTTCTGACCGTTTCTGAACATATAAAATTCATTTTTTTTTTATGACGTATCCGTGTTGGTGTGACACCCCGTAAAAATCCATTCAATACGTACGAAACGACGACAAACGGCGATAGCGGAAGAAGAAAGAAACAAACAAACAAACAAAAATTCTTTCTTTCTTTCTTTTCCTTCTTTTTAACTCATTCATAAAATCGTTACAAAAAAAAAAAGAAGAAAAAAAATAATAATCCTTCTTTTGTTTTATTGTTCGTCGTTAAAACTACGCGATTAAATTAAATTTAACCAAATGAGAAAGAGAGAGAGGGAGGGAGGGAGAAAAGACGCGTTCGAACGCGAAGAGAAGGAGCGGATTTAACGAGATGAAACGAGAGGCTGGAAAGAAAAGAGAGAGAAAGAGAAGGTAAAAAAAAAATTAATAAATATTTCAATACTGAATCATTCATCTCATTATTTATGCATTAAAACCGAATAAAGAAAAGAAAACTTGCTTAGATTTGCTGCAACAAACGGACGAACGAACAAACAAATAAATAAACAAACAAACAAACAAACAAACCCACACGCCAACACGTTAGATATTCAATTAAAAATTAATTCAAAAAAAAAAAAAAAAAAAAAAGGAAAATGACCGATTTTAATTCGTATAATGAATTTTATTTGACTCTCTTTCGACGAAACCCGAAACGACGAGAAAACAGAGCGATGGTCACCCACAGCGACAGCACCAACAGCAGCAACAGACCAACTTTTTTCCTATTCTTTCGAATATTTCCGGGGGGGGGGGAAGGAAAAAGAAGAGGGAAATATACGCAATACATATCGATCTGAAAACAAATTACGAAGATCCTTAATAGAAAAAAATAAATTACAGTCGTTTACACACACACGCGCGATGATGATGATAATGATAATAATTACCCTCCATCTCAATTGCTCGTGTGTGTCTCGACGAAATGAGGGGAAAGGGGAGGGGGACGAGAGGGTAAGAGAAAAACTGTCAAAACGAAACGATTTCAGTTTCACTTAATTTAATAAAAAAAAAAACGATGGAAAAACGCGATGAGGTAGACAAAGAGAAAGAGACAGGGGGAAGGAAAATTTTTTTCCGTTTTGTCACCTTTCCCTGATTTCAGGTATGCGTGCGTGCATGCGTACGTGCGCGCGTATCAAAATCCTACGTGCGGTTCATTTTAATAATTATTTTAATTATTAACTTTAGGCTGGTGCCATTTTATAAAAAAAAAAAACGCTTCGAGCGTTTATATAAAACATAGAAAAAAAAAAAAAATTAATTCTTTCTTTTCTCCTTCCCTCCTTCCCTCCTTCCCCCCTCAGCCTCCTCCTCCTTCTTTTCTTCACAATGATTAAAGGCTACTTAATTAGAAAACCGAAGGGCGATTAAACGCTAAACAGTCATTAACGAAAAAAAAAAAAAAAAAAAATCTCATTTCAGACATTTTTTTTTTTTTTAAATTATCTTGAAATTATTTAACCGCAAAAAATTTTTTTTCTCCCTCTTTCTTATCGATCGGAAATATTTAATCGATCCTTTGAATTATTTGGGGGGGTGGGGAGACAGAGAAAGAGACGGAACATCGAAAAACTCGAAAAATTCCGTCTGTCGCGAGATGGAAGCAGGATTTAATCGAAAAAAGGTTTACAAGAAATTTTGAAATTGTGAAATTTTCTCGAGAAAATTTGAGAAAATTTCCCATCGATCCAATGATACCAACATAACTTCGATTAACAACAAAAACAAAAAAAACTAAAGACGAGAACGAAAAGAAATGAAAATAACCCACGAGATAAAAAAAAAGAAAAAAAAAAAATTCTTAATTTTGTATCTGTTCCGCCCCTCCTTTTTGCTCATTATCATCGGGAAAATTGGGGGAGGGGAGGGAAACGACAGAAAAAAGGCACAAGGTTCGCGAAACTCTGAAATAATTCAAAAAAAAACAAAAAAACAAAATGGAGCCATCGAAATTTTTTTTTATTTTTTTTTTCTTTTTCCACGTTTTTTTTCGAAATTAGACACGTCTCGATGTTTCGCGTATCACGCAAATTAGTTAATGACACGCTTTCCAAACCGATAACTCGTCGTCACAACCGTGGTACAAAAATAATTAATAGAAAGAGAGAGAGAGAGGGAGAAAAAGAGAAAGAGAGAGAGAGAGAGAGAAAGAAAGAGAGAGAGAGAGAGAGAGAGGGAGAGAAAGAGAGAGAAACTGGCCCAGTAAAAAATTTTTAAAATTCGTACAAAAATATAAAAAAAAATGTAAATTTTTCTCAAAAAAAAAAAAGACGTTCGCGTTCGATCCGTTCGATCAAAATGAGAGCAGAATACGACGCAGGAGAAACAAAAAAAGAGGAGGAGGAAAAAGAGAGAGAGAGAGAGATGGAGAATTAAAGAGAGAAAGAGAGAAAACTTTCCAATAAAAAGCGTTCACGATTGTTAAATTTTTTTTTTCTTTTCTTTTTTAATATTATTTTAAACTCTCCTTTTGTTTGTTTTCTTCATCAAAAACTTTTACCCGGTTAAAACAAACAACAAACAAACAAACGAACAAACGAACCAACAAACGAGTCAAAATTTAAAAAAAATTTCCAAAAAAAAAAAAAAGTCAAAAGAGATTATTATACACACGCGAGACGACACGGAAAATCACGGTTAATACTAATCGGATTCTAATCGAAAAAAAAAAAAAAAACGAGGAGGCCCAAATCTTGTATCTAGTACACAAAAACGCATTTTATATTCACACGCATACACGCACGCACACACATACACGATGCACGCACTTGAAATCCGTGAGACCCCCTCGAGGTTTTCCCCCCAAAAAAAAAAAAAAAATTTCAATTTTCGTGATAAACATCAAAAACAAAAAAAAAAAAAACAAAAAAAAAAAAACTTGAACCGCAACTTTTGATATGTTATCTTGCGATGATGTGTGCGGCATGTGCGCGTGTGCGGGGGGGGGGGAAGGGGGACTTTAAATTCCTTCTTGCGACTCCATCGACTTTTTTACCTGCGTAAAAATTTCCACCTTCGTCATTCATGTTTATAAAATTTTTTTTCCGCGACACATTCGCCACAGGGGAGGGAAAACCCATTCACGTACTACCCTTATCCCCTCCTCTTCTTCTCCTCCTCCTCCTCCCTATCCCCAAAAAGTCCCTCATCAAAAAAAAAAAGTTAATTTACGAACGTAAACCGAAATCGAAACTCAACTCGATCTTATTTTTCTTCTAAACCTTAAAATGAGCGATGACGATGATGATGATGATGACCACAATAATGATAATGATAATAATAATAATAGTAATAATAATAATAATAAATTCAACGACAAACGTTATTATAACTAAAAAATTAAGAACAAACATTTTACGATTGCGTAATTAATACACGCACAGGCACACGCACACGCGTAAAAAAACGCAAAATCATCATCGATCGAATCCGCCGATGAAAGTAATAATAATAATAATAATAATAATAATTAATTTTTTCATTTTTTTTCGAAAATCGAAATTTTACCGTCCCGCCTTTCAGTAAATTTTTTTGTAAAAAGAAAAAAAAAATAGAAAAAATAATAAAGAATTTTATAAAAAATTTCACTGGATAATAATTATCAAGAACGAGAAAAAAACAAACAAACAAACAAACAAACAAACAAACGAACAAACGATTCGGACAAATCGAACAAACGATAAATTAAATATAAATTAATTTTTTTTTTATTTTTACTTTCTTTTTCTTTTTTCATTCTTGTCGTTTATTTAGGCTTCGCCATCTTACACACACTCACTCACAAAACGGAAATGATTACGTCATTTTACGATTTTCTTTTTTTTTGCTACTAATCCTTTGATTTATTCGATTAAAATTTATTATTATTATCGTGAATGAAAATCGAAGAAAACCGGAAATCGTTTAAAATTTTTCCATAACTCTAAATAATAATAATAATAATAATAACGAAAAAAGAGCAAATGATTCTGTAAAAAAAAAAAAAAAAAAATTCCTCTTGAATAATTTTTCCAAAAATGTTTTGAAACGGATGAACCCCCATCCCCCCATTTCCCCGATTTTTCCCTTTTCTTTCGTTCCTCCACACGATCCCCGGATGAAACGCATTAACGATAATAATAATAATAAAACTTTTTCTTTATCGAAAAAAAAAAAAAATCTCTGGAATTAAAAGGACACAAAGACAACGACGAGAGAAAATAATTTCATCACCTCCAGATTTACACACGCGCGCGCACGCACGCACGCACGCACACACGTCACGGAATAAATAATAATAATGATAATAATTTAAACCAAAACAACGCTATACAACGATCTAATGATAAGAGACATTTAGAAAAAAAAAACAATAGTAAAAATGAGCATAGGTAGGTAGGTAGGTAGGTAGGTTGGCAGACGGCCTTTGGGAGCGAAAGCGTTTAAAATACCATATATATAAAAAATACGTACGCACGTACGCATGTGTGCGTGAGTGCGTACGCACTGCGTACGTATTTTCTCTACGCGCGCATGAATATATATATTTATAAAAAAAAAAAAAAAGTAAAAAAAAAATTTATTAATATTAACCCAGATTTCCTTTTCTCAATGTAATGAATCCTGATGTGTGTTTCTATCTCTATCTATCTCTCTTTCTCTTATCGCGGAATCCAGTCACGAACGGCTTCCAATATTGCAAAAAAAAAAAAAAAAAAACAGTTGCACGTGACCACCCTCAAGTAAAATTAAATGACGTTTTCGAATGTCAATCACGAATCGTAAAAGAATGAGAGAATCCGGCTCGAAAAAATTTATATATATATATAAATCGGAGAGAGAGAGAGAGAGAGAGAGAGAGAGAAAAGGCCCAAAACCTAAATTCGATACTAAAAACAAGTTCGACCACTACTACTACCACCACCACCACCACTACTACCACTCGTGGATTTTTCTCGATTCGAAAAAAAAATTTTCTATTCAAAAAAAAAAAAAAACTTTTTTTTTTTTTTTTTTTCCGCGTTCAACCTGCCAAAAGGAAACTCGTTCGTTGACTATGTCTGGAACGTTCGCACGCCCTTTTTGCGACCTGCGCGCTCGTTTTTTTAAAAAAAAACGATAACAACAAAACCCGGTGGGGGGGATGAAAAAAAAAAAAAAAAAAAAAAACATAACTTCCGGTTTTCTCACTCATTCGTTGTGAAAACGTATAAAGTTGCCTCGGGGGGGCTTTTTTTTTTTTTACATTCCACTTTTTTCTTTTTTTTTCTTTTTCGTCTGGTGCTCCTCTCAGAATTTAAACTCATTTACAATTCAAAATTAATATCGTTATCATTATCATTATCATTATCATTATTATTATTATTATTAAAATGAGAAAGTGATAATCGGTTCAGATGTGGAAATGATAAATAATATTTTTAATGTCTCAATTTATAAAAGTTTAATTTTTTTTCCGTTTTTTTTTTTTACCTTAAATAAATAATATCGTTCAACTTTTATTTTTTATCTCTCTCCCTCTCCCCGACCCACACGCACTCTCTCTCTTTCTCTCTATTTTAAATAAATTTTATTACCGAAAATGGCGCGGTTAAAAAAAAAACATTTTTATGGTTCTTAAAAAAAAAACGAGCAAAATGCCAAATTGCTCGCTTTTCAACTTATTTTCTCCCCCCACTTCGTTACCATAATTATCATTATTATCGTTCAGGTACAACAACAAAAAAAAAATCAATTTTTATCGAAATAAAGCGGGGGGAGAAAGGGGGGCTTTTCCTTTACGAGTAAAAGTGATGATGAAATTACTCTCAAAATATGATAAAAATTATTCCTCGAGAGAATGCGTGTGCAAACGCGCGTGCCGCCGACGACGACGTCAAACAACCAAACAACCGAACAAACGAACGATTCCAGGGGCGTATTAAGCGTTCAAAAGATACCGCCGGACGTCAAACAAACATCGAAAAAAGATTTTTTTTAACCACCTGTCGGACGAGTTTCATCGCTCCACTTAATACCAAAAAAATACCGACTCAATTAATAATTTGTAAATTTTATATTTAAAAAAAAAAGGGGGGGAAAGGGGGGGAATAAATCTCCGGGGGGGGCCGATCGATTTTTCGATATTCGTCCATAGTATACATATATATATAAAGCAATAAATAATAATAATAAAAATATATCTTCGAGCTCATTCACATATATCTCTTTTTTTTTCCCCCCTTTTCAACTCGGAGATTTCAATCATCTCGATCGATCGATCGATTTAAATCGATATCAAAACTCGCGACCTGTTCGAGATACGTTCGATTGAAAGCAAAATAATAATAATAATAATAATAATAATGAAAAAAAAAAAAAATATCGAGAAACGAGGAGTAAACGAGGTGGTAAACGAAAATTCATTCGAACCCGACACACACACGCAAAAAAAAAAAAAGAGATAGATAGATATGCGTATAGAGAGAGACAGAAAGAGAGAAAGAGAGAGAGAGAGAGAGAGAGAGATGGCAACAAAAAAAAGGTTTTAAAATCATTTTCAATAAATTTGATAAACGTTCATCGTCGTCAACCGTAACCGTTTTTGCCATACGAGAAAAAATTTTTTTTTTGTTTGTTTTCCCCCTTCCCTCGCCTCCACTCCCTTATCCGTATCAAAAATTTTTTTGCGTAAAAATCGGGGATCCACCGAGTAGTACCGGAGACATTAAAAATTATTATTATCATTATTATTTTTTTTTTTATTAAATATAAATCTAAATTGACTTTTACGACTTGTACAGTAAAAAAAAAAAACCGGGCGATTTTTGCCATCATTTTTTCTTTTTTTATCGCTTTCGCCGCCTTTTTTTTTTTTTTTTTTTTATTTACTTTTACATTCGTTATAACTAAATTTATGTAAAGGTAAAAGAAGAAGAAAAAAAAAATTCCAATTCAAAATGTCGTCGGATTATTCCAGCATTTAAAAAGTGCTGGAATAATATTCAATCCGACTTTCCATTTTTTTTTTTTTTTTTCACATAAGAAAAACGAGTAATTATAAATCTGATCGAAAATGTTCTCCCCCCTCTCTCTCTCTCCCTCCTCGAGATCGCGACAAAATAAAAGCGATATAGTGATAATAATGATAATATTATCAAGATCCGTGATAAGATTTATTTAGTAATTAATTTTTATTGTAAATAAAAAAAAAAAGTGAAAATTTATACGATTTATATACTCGCCTTCCTCCTCTCCCTCGAATCAAAGAAGGAAAACCGGAAACGACAAACAAACAAACAAGAAAAGTTTCGACAATAATATTTCGATACGATGTCAAATTTTTACACGGTTGTTTGTTCTCCTCAACAACAAAAAGACACGACAAACGGAATCCTTTAAAATTTTTTATTTTTTTATTTTCCATACATCGCGGATCGATTTCACGCTTTCATTTTTTTTTATTTTCTCCAATACAACAAACGAGAAATCTCCTTCTGCTGATACACGTTCGATTCATTTCAAGTGTTACCAACATTGAAATATCAATTTTCGTCGTGCGCGAAAAATAAAAGGAAAAAATGGCGATTAATTAAAATAATAATAATCGACTTTTTATTTTTTTTCTCCAGCGATTTTTTTGATTGTTTTAAAAAAAAAAAAAAAAACGTTATCATTCCATAAAGATATCCATTACGATCCTGATTTTTCTCCAGAAAGAGAGAGAGAGAGAGAAAGAGAGATAAGGAAGTGATAACATCAACGTTGTTGTTACTCAATTTTTGGCAAGAGTCAATTATCGATCGCATCTATTTGAACACCGTGGAAGGATGTGTAATTATAACACGGTCAAACGTTTTTTTGTTTAAACAAAACGGTAAAAAACAAACAAACGAACAAACAAGCACCCGTACAATTTTCACGCGCTTTTTTTTCAAACAATCGCTCATCAACAAACACTTTTCCTTTTTTTAACCGTAACCGTATTAAAAAAAAAAAAAAAAATAAAACGACTAATGTTTCCGACAGACAAACAAAAACCTAAAAACAAACAAACAAACAAGTTTTCAACGTAAACGATAATCATGGCTTTTAAGTCGTCTGCGTGAATAATAACAACAACAGCAAGAAAAACATTTTAAGAAAAACTAGAATAAACAATAACAAACAACAAAAAGACAAAATTCTTTTTGTTTTTTTTACTTCCTTCCCCTCACCCCTCCCCCGGCTTCCCCTTTGGTCATTCAAATATTTCGATTTAATCGCCAAATATTCAAGAAAAGAAGGAGGAAGAAGAGGAAGAATCAAAACAAAAAAAAACAAAAACAAAAACGACAAAAAAAAAAGATAGAAAACGAAAGAGAACAAACGAGAGAGAGAGAGAGAGAGAGAGAGAGAGAGAGAGAGAGAGAGAGACAGAGATAGAGAAATAAATAAGGAAAAAAAAGAGAGAAAATATTTAAACGAGATTTTGGGTCAACCGAAAAATAAATAAATGATTTCGTCCTCGATACACGACGATTCGAGATAAATCGAAGGGGAAAAGAGCGGGGGGGGGGAGAGAAAAAAGGGGGGAAGAGCAAGGGAAGATGAAAAGGAAAAAGAGAGCAAAAAAAAAAAAATTCGATTCGATTTATCGGACTCCGTTTTTTTACATACGTCAGGGATCCAAACAAAAAAAAAAAGGAGACCCACAGCAAATTTTCATGGAAAGTGGGGGGCCGATCGGGGGTGGAGCAAATACAAACCCAACGCAAAATTTTTTTTTTTTCTCGTTAAGTGACGAAACACAACCTCCCTCCCCCACCCTTCGACACGTTATTTATTTCCTTCGAAATCCGACGTACAAGTGGTGGTTAAAATGAGGCGAAAGCCGAATTGATAAAACAAACGCTACAAACGACAAAGTGATAACAACAACCACGACAACAACATTTGTTCATGCGTTGGCAATAACCGAAAAAAAAAAAAAAAAAATTACCCGAGGAAAATTATTCCGTTGATTACAATAATAATAATAAATTACCACCGAGTGACCGCCATTTTTCGGACGCAAAAAACTAATAATAATAATAATGATAATAATAATGATCTATCCTCACGATAATCGATAATTAATAAAATTAATTATTACCGGTTAAAAAATTTTTTTTTTTTTTTTCGTTAACGATTTCCCATTTTCGATATATGCGCGCACGTGTGTGTGCGTGCGCGTGCAATAAATATATCGAACGATTATCGAATGTTAGCGTTAATGATGATAATAAACAATGATATACTCCTTACCTAGCCAATAATTTTTCCTGTAATATTTTCCGTCCGAAAGCTGTTATCGGTTTAAGGGGACCTGGTTTTTCCTCTCCTTGTTCCACAACGCAAGGACTCGTTTGAAAACACTTGAACAACATTTTTTTTTTTTTTTTGTCCAGGTATCTTTTTTTTTTATTATTTTTTTTTTGGAAAACGTTTATTATTATTATTATTTTTTTAGAAAATGTCAAGCGTTAAACAAAAAATAAAAAAAAAATAAAAAAAAACGATTAACTGGAGAACGAATCGATACGTTTTTTTTTTTTTTTTTTTCGCGCGCGTTTTAAATTTTTCCACCGGAATCAAAATGGCAACCGGAAACGGAAAGAAGAGGAGGTGGTGGTACTAAGAGGGGAAGGAGGAAACGATACGAATATATATATAAATATAAAATTCAACTTTTCATTTCGCATAAAAAAAAAAAAAAATGAAAAACAGCTGTAAAAATAATAAATAATAAATTTTTCAAATTCCACGTTCGTTCGTACGAAATCGTAAAAAATCCCTTTCGATTTATTCTCATACATAAGCAAATAATAATAATAATAATAATAATAATAATAATAAGTTTCAAATTTCTAACGGTAATGATAGAAAAAAAAAAAAAAAAATAGTTGAAGGCATGAAAATCGTGAGAGAGAAGACAAACAAACACGCGAAACACGTAAAGAGAGACGCGTCCTTTATTTATAATAACGCGTAGAGAAACATTACGTTTGTTTTTTTCTTGTGTCCGCGGCGTTCGTTAAATTTTATCATCGTTTCGGCATGATTAGCGACGAAACGAACGCATAACCGAACGTCTAAATCAATCAATCGTCAATTACTTTTCGGATAATAAAAAAATAATAAGCATAAAACGATATTTTTTCTAAAAAAAAAAAAATAAAAAACGCGTTGTTCCCGAACGCCGCGCAAACTCCGAAACCGTTCAAACACGACTGAATGGAAAAAGGAAAAAATTTTCCATATATAAAAATAAAAAAAAATTTATTTTTAAAACAACACAAATCGAACGCACACACACACAAACAACAACCTGAACTTTAGAATTAACCGATGATGATGATGATGATGATGATGTGCTTTGCCTTGCGATTAATCACCGTGTTGTTCCCCTCCCCCTCCCCCCCTCTCTCTTTTTTTCTTTTCAAAAAAAAGTCACACGGTTTTGAAATTTATCATCGAATGTAACAACCGTTTTGAGAAGGTTAAGTAAAACGAACAAACAAACAAACAAAAAATTATTTTAATTATTACGACGGAATCAATAAGGCAAGAAAAATCTCTCGCGATCAAAACAACAACCGATGACTAAGGGACAAACAACAAACAACAACAACAACAAGGTAAAAGAAAAAAAAACAAATTTTCATTGTTTTGTTTTTATAATAAAATCGAGTCGAAATTGATGACGCATTTAAATTGTGTTTGTTTGTTTGTTATTAATTTTCGCGAGTGAAACAACCACGTGACTACAAAACCCAACCACTACTACTACTACTACCGTTACATTTAATTCTATTCTTATTTTTATCGTTATTTTCGTCATCGAAAAGGTTTGAAATCTACCTGAACCTGAATTATCGACGTTTTGGTTTTATCATCATCATCATCATCATTATTATTATTATTATCGATTGAATTTTTTTTTTTGGTTTTAAACGTTCGAGGAGACTCATTAATTGTTTTGTCCCGACAACCAATTAAACATCGGGGAGAAAAACAAAAACATAATCGATAAATCATCGACTATGAAAAAAACTAATAATAATAATAATAATAATACGACGTCGACGACAAACAACGATAATAATAATAATAATAATAATAATAATGAAAAATTTGTTAAACTAACGACCTCGAGCATTCGAAAAAAATTTTTTTTTGTAAATGTACCGTAACTCATTGTATTTTAAAATTCCAATGCCTGTAAAAACCTGTCGTCACGACGACAATTTTTTTTTTCTTTTCTTTTTCTGAAAACAAACAAACGATTTTCTCTACCGTCCCAAATTTTTAGAAAAATAATAATAATAATAATAATAATAATAATAATAATAATAATAATAATAATAATAATAATGGTAATGATAATGATAACGTGACCTTTGAAAATTTTTCGCAAGTATAAAAAATGACATGCATGAATCCTTGAGTAACGCCATGTTTTTTTTTTTTGAATCATCCTTAAACGAATCACCGAAAACAATTAATTATTATTATTATTAATTAATTATTTCCGGTTTGATGTAAGGTCGTTCGGAGGATGAGAGGGGAAGAAGGGGAAAAGAACAAATTCGACAACTGGAAAAACAATTATATGAAAAACAAACAACCTTCTAAACAAATTTTTAAAAAAAAATTATTCAGAAAGAAAAATAACTCTCGCCTACGTCACCGCCGTTAAGTTAGAAAAAAGTAACAAACAAACAAACAAACAAACAACGACAGAAATTTACGATGACGACAACAACAACCACGTTCATCACACATCACACACGCCCTTAACGGTCAAAAAAAAAAAAAAAAACAAATTTTTTTGTTTGTTATTATTTTAATATTCGTCGCGCGGTTAAACGTTTCGAAAACAAAACAATGAGTCGGTTGTTGTTGTTGTTGTTTAAAACAAACAATCGCGTCGAATTTAAAAAAAATTTTTTTTTTTTTTTATTGTTTCATTTCATTCTCCAGCATTACATATTTCCAGCACGTCGTAAAAAAAAAAAAAAAAAAATTATTTACTACAAACAATGCGTAATTTTTTTTTTTTTCTTTTTTTCCGACCGAATAATAATCGATTTCGATCCGTATAACCGTAACGGTTTTCCATAAATGAAATGTAAATCGTGAACTCTCCACCCCCTTTCTAATCAAAAAAAAAAAAAAAAAAAAAAAAAAAATTTTTTTGTTGGTTATTTTTTTAAAATTGGGGGGGCGGTTAAAGGTTTGGAAAAAAAAAAAAGGGGGGGGGTGTGGTGGTTGTTGTTTAAAACAAACAACGGGGGGGAATTTAAAAAAAATTTTTTTTTTTTTTTTTTGTTTCTTTTCTTTCCCCCCCCTTAAATTTTTCCGGCCGGTGGAAAAAAAAAAAAAAAAAAAATTTTTTTCTCCAAACAAGGGGTAATTTTTTTTTTTTTTTTTTTTTCCGCCGGAAAAAAAATGGATTTGGACCCGTAAACCCGTAAGGGTTTTCCAAAAAAAAAAGGTAAATCGGGACCTCCCCCCCCCCTTTTTAATCAAAAAAAAAAAAAAAAAAAAAAAAAAAAAAAAAAAAAAATCGAAAGAAAACAACAACAACAACAATAACAAACAAACAAACACAATAATGATAAAAAAAAAAAAAACAAAAGACTGGAAATTTTTTCCTTTTTTTCGTATCTGATATGATCTTTGGCTTTGGCCAGTGGTCAAGCATACATATACATATATATATTTTATATCTTAACTAACTGTTTCACCTTTACATAAATAAAAAATATTAATAATAATAATGATAATAATAATAATAATAACGGAAATAATAAAAGAATTACGAGCGAGTATGTGAAAAACGAAACGAAATAAGAATCCCATTCCTATATTAAAACCTTTTCTCGATATTCCATTTCTATTTGTCGAAGGCGGTGGTCGCGTCATTCGACTCTGAGAGAGAGAGAGAGAGAGAGGAAGAGGGGGCAGAGAGGAAGAGGGGGCAGAGAGGAAGAGGGAGAGAGAAGGCAAAAAAATAAACAAACAAACAAAACACCATATGAACGCAGCATAACGACAACCAGGTAAAACGACAAACACACACAAAACAATGAATTGAAACGCACGCGCACACACACACACACACACACGTGCTTGTTTGTATTGTCATCAAGTCGTACGTAATTCATGACTCACACGCCCCATTTCAACAATTTTGTTTGTTTTACTATAAAATTCGACGACGCCAATCTCACTACTATTACAACAACAACTACTAATCGGGCTACTAGTCATTATCTGTCGCGGTCTTCCCCCCCCCCCCGATTTCAAAACACACAAATTAAAAAAAGTTATTTTAAATACGAAAATAAACAAAAAAAAAAAAAGGAGGAAGAACAACAACAACAACGACAAACAAAACGCATGCCGGAAAATTCCAAAAAATTAATTTTCAAAGGAAGGAAAATTACAAAAAAAAAAAAAAAAAAAAAAAAAACCTGGAACGGATGCGAGAAAAAATTCCGTCGCGTACAAAAAAACGATGATGATAATAATAATAATAATAATAACAACCGCAACCACTCGATATGCGACGACCATCAAAAGACATTAATAATAATAATGATAATGATAATAATAATAATACTAACGATAATTAGGCGAAGCAATTAAAAAATTTTCCCCTTTTTTTTTTTTTGTTTTTATCCTTTTGGGTGAATTTTTACGACGACTACCACGCCATCCACCCTTTTCCCCCTCGCCTCGGAATTCTTTCGAATCCCCCCCAAAAAAAATTAATAATAATAATAATAAACATTCGTTTGCTATATAAAGATTGAAGTCAAAAAAAAAAAAAAAAAATAGAATGTTCTGGAATTTTTTTTTTTTTTTGTAAAAGGATTAAACTGACACCATCGACCCATTAAATAAGAAAAAAATAATAATAAACATAATAATAATAATAATAATAAGTCATTGAGTTTTAATTCAACTTTATGCCTTTCCCACGTTCATGCCAACTATTGTCGAGGTAAAAAAAAATAAAAAGGGGTTCGATTATTATTATTATTATTTTTACGTAATAAAATGGGGTGAATTTTTTTTTTGTGTATTTTACTCAAACTGCTGGAAGCTAACGTAAAAAAAATTTCAAATCAAACCAAGCATAAATTTCTTTTTTTAAAACGAAAAAAGAGAGAGAGATAGATAGATAGATAGATAGAGAGAGAGAGAGAGACGGAGCAAAAAAAACCGAAATTTTTCAACTATTAGGCCAAAAATAATAACCCTCCCGAACAGTTTTTTTTCGACTGTTTTCCATCTTTGTCTTCTCTCCGATTTCGAATTTTTTTTCTCTTTCGAAATTTAATCGCACGAAAACAAAAAAAAAAAGGAGAAAAAGCGAACAAACAAACGACGACAAACAACCACAACAACAACAAACAAAATTTTTTGAAAGATAAAAAAAAAAAATTGATTTATTTAAAATTTAAATAAAAGCTGATAAACGCGATCAATCGATCGAAATCATCATCATCATCATCATTATTATCACGAGCAACACTTTTTGCAACAAACGGTAAAAAAAAACAAACATGACAAAAGGAAACAAACCGAAAAAAAAAAAAAAATGGAAAAAAATACAATTCCGCGTACGTTTTTACAAAACTTTCGAACGCATCATTAAATCGAACAACAACAACAAAAAATTTTTTTTTTACTTTAAAGCACAAACAAACAAACGAACAAACGATAAAAGCCCCCCGAAATAATATTTAAAAAAAAAAAACCGATTATTATACTATAACGTTTCGCGCAAATCAAAACCGACGACGACACGAAGACTCAATCCCGACGTGCGCGCATCGCGTTTGTTTCTTTTATAAGAAGAAGGAGCAATAACAACAACAACAACAACAACAACTTACTGGCAAACCGACTCGATGCCACAACCATCGTCACCACCACCACCACCACCTAATCATCACCACCACCACCATTTTAAACCCGACAATATATTATTTCTCGGCCGTTTACATTTACGCGGAATAAAGAT
This sequence comes from Pediculus humanus corporis, assembly GCF_000006295.1. Classification (NCBI taxonomy): domain Eukaryota; kingdom Metazoa; phylum Arthropoda; class Insecta; order Psocodea; family Pediculidae; genus Pediculus; species Pediculus humanus. The sequence continues at coordinate 173,229 of NW_002987876.1, read as the reverse complement.
GACGATGACGATGACGGCGACGACGGCGACGACGACGATGGCGACGTATGAAAAATTTTAAGTGATTTTCATTGAATTTTAACGAAACCCATAATAATAATAATAATAATAATAATAATAATAATAATAATAATAATAATTCTTTGTTTGTTTTCGTTTGTTTTCAACTTTAAATACTAAACAACCATTTTTTTAAAAATATTTTTATTGTTGTTTTCAAATGAAAACATTTTTTCGTTTGGCAAACGTTAAAAAAAAAAAACTCCGGATGGAAACGAAAAAGAAATAAAAAAATTATTATTATTATCGTCATCATTAAACGCTATATCTTCACCTCTCCTCATTAATTCCAGGTTTCGAAAAAAAAAAAAATTTTCTCCAGTCGTTTCTCCAAAAAAATAAAAAAAAAATAAACGAAATCACCTTTAACGTTTCCGCCATCAATTTTTTTTACATAACCTACGATGATGATAAAGTGAAATTTTTTTTTTCCTCCCCCCCTCTCTTTATCGAGGAAACAAACAAATCGAAAATTTTACGGCCTAACAAACAAACAAACAAACAAACAATTTTCATAAAAAAAAAAAAAAAATCGAAAAAGGCGTTTTTTTACAAAAAAAAAAAAAAACTTTTTCTCTCTTTTTTTTCTATTAACACTCGAAGTAATAAGGAAGACATCATCATCATCATCATCATTATTATTATCATCGTGGTAATGATGGGTTTAAAAATGATAATAATATTAGAAATTGTGATTTTCGTTAAGGGGGAAAACAATCGTCGTGTCAAAAGACTAGACCCCATTCATTTCGTATTTCCAATAACAAATAAAAAAATTTCAAGTTTCTCGATTCATTTCCTATCCCTCTCTCTCTCTCTCTCTCTCTCTCTCTCACTTTCTCCCTCATCCCCTTTCCCTTTCCCTTTCTTTCTCTCTCTTCCGCATCTTTTAGTCGTCGTACGATCGAGATTTTCAATCGAAAACAAAAAAAAAAAAAAAAAAAAAAAAACTTTTTGCTGTCCTGCAGAAAAAAAAAGAGAAAAAAAATTCCTTTTCCATTCGCTCTAAGAAAAAAGTTATGAAAGCAAACGTAAACCTTTTTTGGAAAAGTTTTTAAGCCCCCCCGTCCTCCTCCTCCTCCTCTCGCTTCCCGTTTTTCCTTTTCTTCTTTCCCTACCCTTCTCTCCAGTTGTCGGATTCATCCAAGTTATTACGTCACTCGACTTTTTTTTCCCGTTACTTTCTTTATCTCCTCCCCTTCCTCATCGTTCTCTTTCCCCGCCCTCTTTCACCTTTCCCCTCTTTCGTCATTTCCAGGCACGAAAATCGAAAAGTATGAACAATCGGAAAATAATTTCATCTTTTTTCTTAAATCAAATAAGAGAAAAAGAAGAATTAAAATAAATAAATTCGCAAGCAGACGATAATTATTATTTTTTCCGGGAGAAAAAAAAAACAATATGAAAAAAACGTGTCACTAACGAAATTTAAAAAAACTTTTTGCGCGTTTTTTTTCTTTTTAAAAAATTTTTCCTATTTCCGACGGGAAAATGCGTTCGTTAACCAAAAAAATGACGACTTTCTCGAGTTTCTGGATATTTTGCTTTATCGTAAAAAAAAAGAGAAAAAAAAACCTTTTTCAATCCTTCCTTCCACGTCAAAAAAAAGAAAAAACCTTTTGAAACCTTCTTAAACCTAAACACGATTTTTTTTTTTTTTTATCGAATTCGAATCGAAAATTTACAATTATCCAATTATAAGAAACACGCATGCACGCAAAAAAAAAAAAAAAACGAAAAGATCGGGTCAGCAGACATTTTCAGACTGGGGGAGGAGGGAGAAAAATAAAAAAATTAAAATAAATAAATAAAAACTGACGTGTAAAATCTTTTCCCACAAAAAAAAAAAAAAAAAAAAAAAAAATTTTTTTTTTTTTTTTTTTGATGAAAAATTAATGGAATCGAAAATTCACTCCTGGAAAAACAAACATTTTTAAAATATTCAGCCAACAGGAAAAAAAATTTATCCTTTTTTTTTTTTTTTGAGAATCATATTTTACAACCATTTTTCCACTTTCCTAAACCCTTCTCCAACCCTTTCCCCCTCCCCCCACCTTCCTTTCAGTTTACGAAAAATAAAAAAATTTATGGCTTTTTTTTCCCTCTTTCGAGAGTATTTCCGATCGAAAATAAGGCAAAAGAGAGAGAGAGAGAGAGCGAGAAAAGAGAGAGAGAAACGATTTTTAAAATTTTCATTTTTCTATTTTTTTTTGCATAGTCTCCATCCGTTTCGAAAAAAAAAAAAACGATTCCCTCCCTACCACCACCACCACCACCACCGCCGCCGCCATTTTTTTTCTTTCATCATACGTCACCACGTTTCGCAATTTCTAAACCTTCAAATTTTTCTTTTTTTTTTTTTTTGTTTTTTCCGAGTCTGATTTTTCATTTCAACGCTTTTAAGTCGATTTAATGATAATAATAATTAATTTACGGGTGTGTGTGCGTGTGTGCGTGCGTTAGTTACACGTCGTTTTAATCAAGGTGAAAATTATGTGACCAAATTTTTTTTTTTCGTTTCAAAACTGTGACAGACACGTGATATCGCGTCTCGAGAAAATTCCGTGATAAAAACATACAGAGAGAGAGAGACTTTTCTCTCTCTCTCTCTCTTTAATTAATTCAAAAAAACAACTGGAAGCTCCAGACCGGTCCGTTTAAAAAATAATTAAATAGTTATTTAAAAAAATTTTTTTTTTTTTTATAAGTAGCAAAAAAAAAACTATTAAATTTTATTACTTTTAGTAGTCGTAGTAATAATAATAATAATAATATGTAAGAAGGAATGAAAGAAATAATAATAATAATAAAAATTACAATGAAAAATTTCCACACACACACACACACACATTAAATCGAACTAAAACATCCTAACAATAATAATAATAATAATAATATTAATGATAATGATATACCTTCTTCTTTTTTTTTTTTTTTATTTGCCGCAGCTTGTTTCGCGACCGATCATTAATAATAAATTTAACTCATCATCATCATTATTATTATCATTATTAATCCCATTCGTTACATTTCGTCATAGTTTTTTTTATCCATGTTTTTTCGCATTTTTTTCTTTTCTATTACCACGACGACGATGATTATTTTCCCTTTCGTTTTTTAAAACCCGTGTAATCATCGTCTTGCAACTTGCACTGCCAGACAGACAGAGAGAAAGAGAGAAAAAATAGAGAGAGAGAGAGAGAGAGAGAGAGATCATCGTCTGAAGATAAAAATTCATCTTTTGATGATCGTTCAGTTAATCGGTTGAAAAATCGGAAATTGTGGTCGGGTTATTAAATATATTTCGGACACTCCCATCGGCACATGTCAGTCAAAGTGATCCACATTGAATGAAAAAGAAGAAGAATAAAGAAAGAGTGAGAGAGATAAAGAAAGTTTTCAAGAGTTTTTTTTTTTTAAATAATAATAATAATGACAAAATTTAAAACGTATAACCAAAGAAAATAAAAATGGTCTCCACCTCTCTCTCTCTCTCTCCCCACCCCATCAAAATATTATTAACCTTTGCACCACTTCACATGTTCTCATTTAAATGACCTAAAAAAACCGCTTTCGTACAAAAGAGATAGAAAGACAGAAAGAGAGAGAGAGAGAGAGAGTTAGAAAACCTTTTCCACATTTTTCGTTTTAATTTTTTTTTTTAAAGTTCGAAAAGAGGAATTTCACGCACACGTACGCAAAAAAAAAAAAAAAACGACGTGTCATTAACCGCATAAAACCGAATTTTCCCCTCCCTTCTCACACCCCCCCCCCCAATATTCATCTTTATTAAAATCATCTCTACGGATGCTGATTTCGGCAACAAGACGAATAACTTTAAACAGCATCATCATCATCGTCGTCATCAAAATGAAAATTAATAAAGGAAACGAAAGAAAATGAAATGATAATAATAATAATAATAAAAACTTGAAACGTTTCGAAGAGGGAAAATAGAAAAAAAAGGGGAGGCGGACTGGGGGGCGGGGAGTCGAATGACGAATATCTCACTGAAATCCAGTAATTTTTTTTTTTTTTTTTTTTTTTACAATATTTCAAAAATTAATCTGATATTTTAACGAGAGATGACGTCATAAATACGTGTAACTAATATTGTGACAAGGTTCAATTTAAAAAGTAAAAGTTATGCTATTTAATCGATTTGAACGGCGAGTGATTTTTTTTTTTTTTTGAATGTGAAAGGATTTTAAAATTAAAAAACATGGAGGAGGGTCCGGCAAAAGAAAGAAATTTTTATTTTTTTTTTCTCTAAAAGTGAAAACAAGTGTGGCAAAAACCGTGAATTATACGAATTGATTGATTGATTGATTGATTGATCGATCGATCGATTACGAAATGCGTCGGATCGTTTCGCGTTTCCCTCGCGACTTGTTGTTGTTGTTGTTGACGATGTTGTTCGTCGCGAATTTCATTAACGAAAGAGAGTCCTTGGCAAAACGTTTCCGGATTTTTAAATTTCTTTCCTCCCCTTCACCTCCCCCTCCTACTCCCCCTCCCTATTTTTAACCCTTATCGAACTTTCGGCGTGGGAAAATTTCTTTTTTCTAATACGAATTAAATTTTTCTTATTATTCTTTAGAAAAAAAAAAAATCCAATATGAATATTTATTCATCCATTCGCTCAAATGATTTATTCGAAAAAAAAAATCCAGGACGAAACATCGTCTGCTTGACTATCTGACTTGAATGCATAAAAGTCGTGTCAAAGTTCACAGACAGCTTTTCGAAACGGAAAGAAAGAAAGAAAGAAAGAAAACATTTCGGTAACAGGTTTTCTTTCTCACGTCGCGAAAAAAAAAAAAAACTTTCTTACACAAAGTAAATCATTTTAATTAAAATTAATGCTAAATAAAAACATAAAAACATAAACATAAACATGATGATGATAATAATAAATAAATAAATAAATAAATAAATGGCACACACACGCACGCACTCAAAACCGTGTTTTGTTTATTTAATGCCACGTCAAAAAAAAATTTTAAATTAAAAATCGATGCAGTAAATAAGATACGATTCACGTTTAGAAAAAAAAAAAAAAGTGCGCGATGATAATAATGATAACGATGATGATGATGATAATAATGATGATGATAATGATGATGATGATGCCTCGAGACGTGAAAAAAAAAAAAAATTTTTTTCTTTTCTTTTTTGGAAATTTTCAATATAAATTCAATATCGTTTTACAAAAATCAATAAAATCAATAAAAAAAAAAAAACGAATTAGAAAATTATCGAGTGAAAAATAGATAGATAGATAGAGTGGGAGAGAGAGAGAGAGAGAGAGAGAGAGAGAACCGAAACCGGAAATGACAAAAAAAAAAAAAAATTTATATCAATAAAATAAAAAAAAATAAAACAAACTTAATTATACGCCCCAAAAAACAATTTCTATAAATAAAAAAAAATTTCATACGTTATAAACAAACTCTAATGATACGACGACGACGATGATAATAATAATAATAATAATAATAATAATCATTATGATTATGATTATCATCATTATTATTATTATTATTATTATTATTATAGTTTAATCAACAAAAGAGAAATTCAAAGGGCATGTTATAAAAAATTAAAAAATTATTAATGAGTTTACATTTAAAAGTAAGTAAGAGAGAAAGGTACGGGGGAACGTGTGCGTGTGCGTGTGCATTTCGAAAATAAATTTTCTGATGAAAAGAAATCATCGAGTTGAAATTTATCTCTTCAAGGAGAAAGAGAAGGCGAAAGGGGGGCAAAAAAAGGGGGAACCCGAAAACGATAAAGAAATAATAAAATTAAAAACCCCGAAGGGGGATAAAAAAAAAAAAAAAAAATTACCCTCGGGAAACGTTAACAATTTAATTAAGAACGAGAGTTTTTTCATTTTTTTTTCCGTACCTGAAATCGTTGTTTTATTTAAAAGTCAACTTTTATAAAACCAACAACCAACAACCAACAACAACAACAACAACAATACGCCTTATCGTTAATTCTCGTTCGATTCGATTTCGATTTTTTTTTTTTTTTTTTAAATAAAATAAAATAAAAAATAAAAAAAAATTAAATACCGGTTGTCGGTTGTCGACGAGCAAACGATTTCTTTCCTTCTTCATCCCCCCTTTTATCCCCCAACACCACCACCACTACTCTGTAACCCTTTTTATTCACGGTGAAAATTTCGAAAATTGTCCTTGGGTCATTTTTTTTTTTTTTTTTTTTTTTTTTTGTCTTGTAAAAATTCCCTGCATCCATATTGTCTGTCCGACTTTGTTTATACAATTATTGCCCCCTCTCTCTCTCTCCCACTCTATCTATCTATCTATCCATCTTTTTCTTTCTCGCGTTGTGACAGTTGAAATTTGATATTTTTTAAAACGGATCGGTTACGGAAAAGTTTTTAAAAAAAAAAAAAAACGAATGACAAGAAGAAGGAAAACAACAACAACAACAACAACAACAACAACAACAACAACAACAACGACAACAACAACAACAACAACAACGACAACAACAACAACAACCGCGCAATGCGAAATTCTAGATATGAGAAGAAAAAAAAAATTTTTTTTTTCTTTAAAAGGTACCATTTATAATACCAACCGGACTCTATTAATAAATTTACTACTACTAATACTACGAATCCATGGTTTAATTATTATTATAATACGAAATGAAAAAAAAAAAAAATTTAATTATTATCATTATAATCATATCATCTCGTGTCAGGCACTTAATAACGAACGAAATGAGTTGATAAACCTTATTATTATTATTATTATTATTAAGCTTTCCATAATTGTAGGAACGATTACTAGTGCATTAAATTAATACCCGAGAGGTTTTTAATATTTAATTTTCTCTCTCCCTCTGTCTTTTTAATTAATTTTTCATCTTTTAGAAAATTATTATTATTATTATAATGTCTTTTCATTCTTTTTCAGCATCCAAACAAAAACTCCTACATTGCCGAGGTCAAGGGATGGGACACAAACGCACACCCTCAGTTCTCTACACGATAAAATTCTGGAACAATCGGTAACTACAGAAAAGGATAATTCCAGAGGTTCGACGAAACAAGGAAACCGCAAGGGATCCCGAACTTCCGGTTACCGGGATGCAACACGTTTAAGGAAGGAACAGAGTCGAAGAGTGACAAAAACAATCGCATTCCGAAAATCCGGTTCACAACAACGGATCGTCCGACAACAATCGAATACACAAACACAAACAAACAAACAAATCCGTACGCGCCATCCTCGATAAACCGGATATCATTCCAAGACACAATTTCATGCGCGATAACCTTCCGCCATTATTCCAGAACATTCACATTCATTATTCTCTTAGCATAAAAATCTCGGGTAATAAAATGAAGATATAAATATATATATACCCGCGAAGTCGTGATTAAAAGAGAGAAAAAAACAATAATGATAATAATAATAATAATAATAATAATAATAATAATAATAATAATAATAATAAGTAAAATAAATATTTAAACAAAGTAATAATAATAATAACAACCGATATTTAATGTCATTATCATTTACGTTTCCCCTAACAAAAATCTTAAATTATTTTCAAATAATAACAATAATAATGATAATGATAATTTTTTTTCTTTTCTGCTCATTTTATCATTTCTCCCTCCCTCTCTCTCCCTCCGAGTCTTTTTTTTTTTTTTTTTTTTTTATTAAATTAATACAATAACGAAAGGAAAAATGGCGAAGATGAAATTTAATTATATTCACTGTTACGAATTTTCTTCTTCTTTTTTTTTTTTTTTTTTTTTTTTTTTTTTTTTCTTTTCCATTTCAAAGAACAATTACAATGAACGAAAATATTATTATTATCATCAGAGTTTTTTTTTTTTTTTTTCGGGAGGATTAACAACGATAATGGAAAATTCCAGAAAAAACATTAACAACTAAATATATATATATATATATAGAAAGCAGTCAAGCTTAAAAGAAGAAGAGGAAGAAGAAGCAGACGATTCGAAAACGGAAAAATAACTCCTTAAAAATTATTCAAAACAATAATGAGAGAGAGAGAGAGAGAGAGAGAGAGAGAGAGACAGACAGACAGAGTGAGAGTGAGAGAGAGACAGAGATAATCAATTACAAATATCTCAACACAAAAGTAAAAAAAAAAAAAAATAAAAGAAAATTATCCGCATTTTCTTTTCCGTCCACGGTATTTTCTTTCTACGCCCTCATTATAAAATAATTGCTACTTTAAACTTTTGAAAAGAATGAAATTTATCATTATTATTATTATTATTTTTTTTTTTTAAATTAAACGTTTGAGGTACTTTTCCAAAAGATTTGATTCATTCATTTTTTATTCAAACAAAAACAAAAACAAAAACTTTGTTTCATCTTCTACCGAGTTTTTTTTTTTTTTTTTTATCCATTCAAACGGAATTGAAAACGAAATAATAATAATAATAATAATAATAATAATAATAATAATAATAATAATAATAATAATAATAATAATAATAATAATAACAACAACAACAACAAAAAATTAAGAAAGACTCACCGAGATATATCTTCGGTGCTGACGGCTCTCGGAGTCGCCGATTGCAAGGTAGCTACAGATGAACTTAAATTACGAGATTCTTGATAAGGTAAAGGTGATCCATCACCACCGGAAGCTAAAAAAAAATAAGAAAAAAATTTTTATTTTAAAACCATCATTTATCTACGACGTGGCAGCAACAGCAACAGCAGCAGGAATTTAAGATGACAAATTTCATCGATTAATCTATTAACTACCGATACGTCAACGTCGTAACGCAATAATAATACAACCTTATCGTTATTGTTGACGACTCTTTTTTCGTTACCTTTTTCTCCCTCCACGTCCTCACAATCGTTTCGTTACGATGATAATAATAATAATAATAATAATAATAATAATAATAATAATAATAAAATTCATAATTTCGCGAAACAATATCGAATAACGATAATGAAATAAAGAAACAAATTTACAAATGATCATTTAAAAAAAAAAAAAAAAAAAAAACTAAGTAAAATTAATTAACAAATAAATACGAATAAATCCCAAATACTGCTGCATTAATAATAATAATAATAATAAATTACTAATAATAATAATAAATTATTAAGCGATTAGAGTAATAAAAAAAAAAGAAAAAAAAAATGAGACGTGAATCACGTTACCAAAAAAATTTTACACACAATATTTTTTTCCTTCGTACCTTAATTCAAAATTTTCATATTTTACGTATGCGATAATTGAATTTTCCTCCCCTATCTCTATCTTTCTCTCTCTCTCTCTCTCTCTCTCACTCTCAAGTTCAATCATTCATTTAATTAAACACGACGACCATCTTTTTTTTTTTTTTTTTTTTTCGCGTTCAATTTTTTTGTTTATTTAAAACGAAAAATACGTAGCATCAATAACAATGATTCCGAATAAATAATAATAATAATAATAATAACAATAACGATATTAAAAAAAAAAAGATGGCCGCCTGCCATTTTCGATAATTTTTTCGTTGTTGGCAATTCTAATTTTAAAATCAGATTTATAAATTTTTATTAGAAAAATCAACCTGATACGAACGAAATCGTATAATAACCCACCTGATAAGGACGTCGTTAACGTTATTCACGTCTTCATTATTATGATTTTTTTTTTCTTTTTTTTTTTTTTTTAAACTCCTCCCCAAATACAATTCGCAATAAAATAATAATAATAATAATAATGATAAGGGAGGCAAATTAATAAAGGATAGATTTAGATTTTGAAAAACAACTACGTACTAAGGTTTTCATTCACAGATTTCCACTTACGTGGTAAGGGACTCGATACTGTGGGTGGCGGCGGGATAAGTGCGGAATCCTGTTTTCCAACGATTAACACGACCCTTTCCTGAGTTGCTTTAAGCGCCGCCACCGCTTCTTCGTGAGTTACGTTTTCTAAATTTTTATCGCCGTGCTAAAAAGGAAAAGAAAAAAGAAAAAAATATGAAATGAAAAAATCTTGTTTGTTCTCCAGTAATTATTACTGTTTGTATATACATAAACTTCGTTAAAGTGTTTTTTTTTTTTTTTTTTTTTACGTACCGGCGTTCTTACTGCCACTAATTTATCTCCGACTAATAAACGACCGTCTAATTGTGCCGCACCTCCGTCCATTATTTTCGTCACGTATATTCCATTGTCTCCGGGTATGTGTTGATTTCCGATTCCTCCAGCGATGCTGAACCCTAACCCTGTTGCTCCCTTGTGTAATTCTATTTCGGCCAATTTTAAACTTCCCGGACATCTTTTTCTCCTTATGTACTAAAAATAGAAAAAAAAATAAATAAATTATTATCTTTTCATTTTATAATTTTTTTTTTTTTTTTTAAAATTTCTGTCCTCCATTGTATACCAACCAATCTAACTTGATTTCCGGCTTTTTTAAGAGCTTCGACGGCGGTGGCATGAGGCACATCCATAACGGAAACATCGTTTACTTGAAGTATGGTATCGTTTACCCGTAGCCGACCGTCCGCGGCAGCAGCTCCGCCAGATATGAGTTTCGTTATGTATATTCCAGAATCATCCCCTATGTGAGGATTATCCGTTCCGCCGGCGATGCTGAAACCCAATCCGGCACCTCCTCTTTCTAATATTATTTCCTCGTATTCCCAATCTTCGTCTCCGTTTACCTGAAACGAAAGTGAGATAATGATAATATTTAAAATAAAAAAAAAAAAACAATTTTTCCCAGAAATTTTCAATTTTGCGAATCATCATAATCATCGACGATTGCGATCGCATGCCCCCCCCTTCCCTCCCCCCGAGTAACTAACTACGTAAACACGATGCTCATTTTGCAATCATTTTCAAAAATTTTAATTAATTAAAAAAAAATTCTTTTTTTTTTTCGTGTACGGAAAATTTGTTTAATGCCCCGACGAGCAACGTGAGGGAAAATTTATTCATTTTATAAAAGGGAAATTAAAAGATTACGAAAAACCTCATGAGAATCACGTTAATGCTTTTATTCAATATTTTACGAGAATAAAATTGAATTTCCATTTGAAAATTTCCCTCCCCCCCCCCAATTTTTTCCTCTCTCTTTCTCTTTCTCTCTCTCTTAATACAAACAGACATACAATCGAAAATGACATTTTCTTTTTTCTCTTTTTTACTAATTACAAATTGACAACGGTTTCCGACAAAATTTTCCCCTCCCCCACTCTCTACCCCCCGCAAAAAATTAGAAAAAAAAATGCCCGAGGTAGTAACCGTATTCATCTTCATCATCATCATCATCATTACTATTATTATTATTATCATCATTAATCCTTTCGAAAACTTTGAAAATAATTTTTTAGAAAGTTTTTTTTTTTTTTTTGTTTTTTGTACACTCCCTCCGCCCCCTTCCTTCTCGCAAAAAAAGGGAACCGTTGCTGGAAAATGTTACAAATTCCGTTTTTTAAAAAAAAAAATATATATATATATTACGTTCTTCTGGTAGGAAAAAAAAAAAAAAAAGTTTTAATGAGTCCTGGATTTTTCTTTAGACCTCTTTCTCGCTCTCTCTCGACCCGAAACTTTCACTCTCTCTCTCTTTATTTTCCCGGAACTTTTGCGAAAATATTTTTTTCCCCCCGTTTTCCAAAAATTTTCAAGTGAAAGTCTTTTTTAAAATTTTTTCCAGACCCAAGAAAATGTCTTAAATGTCATCGTCATCATCATCATCGTTCATTTAATCAAAAAGCTGGGGAGGAGGCACGTTACAAAGTCATCAAAAGTGATTAACGACAATTTTCAAATTTCGAAAGTTACAAGTCGTAGAAATAATAATAATAATAATAATAATAATAATAATAATAATAATAATAATAATAATAATGATAACATTTGTTAAACGCCCGCACAAAACAAAAAAATAAAACGAAAAACAAAACCAAAAAAATTTTTTTTCCTTTTCTTTTTTTGGGGAGAACGCACGATGAAATAAATTTCGATGGATCGTTGAACGTTTAATTTACCATCACGTAAAAAGAGAGAAAGAGAAAGAGAGAGATAGAGAGAGAAAAGGTTTCATCATTGGCAAAAAACTAGCAGAAGTTGTTTGTGATGATGATGATGATGATAATATTTTTTACAACGAGACGAATAAAAATTTTAAATGCGACGAATCAAACCTCACCCCAATTATTTTTCATCATTCTTTTGCCCCCCCCTCCCGTTTTCTCCTTAAGGAAAACAATAATAAAAATTTTTTTTTGCATCGAAATCCGCGGAATTTAATTAATTAATTAATCAAAATTTGTTTTCTCCTCCCTCCCTCCCTACCTTTTCCCCTCCTTTTTCCTCTGGAAGGCCGAGAAAAAAAAAAAAGAAAATATTATTTCGACTTACGTGTTTGCTGTCTCCGGAGGCGGAGAGCAAAGGTGTGTGAGCCTGAAATCAAATAAAAAATCAAATTTTAAAAACAAAAAAAAAAAAAAAAAAAAAAAAAAAAGATAAATTCGATATTATTATTATTATTATCATCATCATCATTATCTTATGTAAAGAAATATGTTCGGACTCGATTTCGAATTTCGATTCTCGAATTAAATCCTATCGATTTTTACATCATATTTATATATTTATGCACTGTATCGAGTTCAAATGTAAACTTTCCGGAAGGAGGGAGGAGGGAGAGAGAGGGAGAGGGGAGGGAAAATTGCGTTTCGATGCGTGTGCGTCGTCGTGATTAAGAGAAAAAACCTCCCTTTCCTTTATCCTTATTTCCCACCCAGCCCCCCGCGGGATTTCTGGAAAAAGTTTAACGCGTTTTTGCAAATTCTTCATTTATAGCCTTTTGGGTAGATAGGGAAGGAACCGGAAAAAACCGGACGATGTGAAAAATAATCGATTAATCGATAATTCGATTCGATATCACACGCCCGACATTTTTTTTTTTTTTTAAATTATTTCCTCGTGATTCATTCATAATAAATTTCAAGAAATAATTTCACACTCTGTGATTTTTTAAAATTATAATAATAATAAGCATTCGGATGAGGGGATGGAGAAGTGGGGGGGGTGTGAATACGAACCGAGAGAAAAGCTTGCATAAAATCCACCAAAATCTGGAAAAACTGTCATAAATTTATATAATAATGGGAGGTGAGGGTGGGGTGAAACATCGTTCATTCACTCCTACAAAAAACATTCGGGAATTTCATGATGATGGAATCCGGAAACGAATTCCCAACTTGTATTCGGGACTCGTCGAGCGCTGATGTAATTACGATGATAATAATAATAATAATAATAATAACGACAACAAAAAAAAAAAAAAAAAAGAAAAACTTTTGCGAATTAAACCGTGAAAATTTAAAGGAACAATAATCCGTCACGTAATTCGGTTTTCGCAACAACCACAACAACAACGCCAACAACAATTTTTTCTTCGTTTTTATTAGGGGAAAAGAGGGGAAGAAGGGAAAAGGGTGAAAAAAAATCCACAATAGAGATTTTTAATTCCGGAAACGTTTTCCTTTTTTTTTTTTTTAAACGTAAAATGCAATTTAAAGAAAATCTAAACCTGAAAGAAAATGAACGGGCGAGAGTTCAGGTTTTGTTTTTTAATTTTCGAAAAATAAAAACTAATAAAATAATATTAATAATAATAATAATAATAATTAATAATAACAATAATTAATAATAATAATAATAATAAAAATAATGAAAACAAAATGTCGCGAAAAGTGACAGTTAAAAATGATGATGATGATACTTTCGGCTATAAAAATTCGCTTATTATTTTTTCGCGACCTCAACACTTATTTATTTATTTTATTTTATTTTAAAATTCCTTTCTATTAATAATAAATAATAATAATAATAATAATAATGATAATAATAATAATAACAAAACAATTTCTTTTTTAACGAAAATTCACGACATCAACAAATCGATTTCATCGATATTCATTTTATAAACATAAAAAAAAAATTTTTTGTTATCGTGTGCGCAAAGGAAAATACGACAATGGTGACAACATTTGAAATTTTATTTTCCCTCCTCAAAATTTAACAAAAAAAAAAAAAAAAAATGAAAAAAAATGAAGAACGAACATTGAGGTGATGTAAAATCGTTTGAAAAGACTTTTCGCAAACGTGGGAAATTCGAATCAAGTGTCTCTCTCTTTCTCTCTCTCTCTCTCTCTCTCTCACAATTGTTTTTTTCTGTTGTGTGACGAATGTCGCAACACAAATTTTTACGTTTGTTTGTTTGTTTGATTGTTCGACGATTTCCGATCGAATAATAATTTTCAAAAAAGAAACAAAAAGAAAACGTGCGCGTGTTTATCATTTACCACGAATTAAAAGGAAGGTTCGAGAGAGCAAAAGAGAACAAATCGATACGCACACGCACACGCATACTCGCACGCACCCACACACACACGCTCGTTCGAAATGAAAAACCTGATTTCACAACAAAATAAAAAAAAACGCAAATCGCGAACAAACTTTTTTTAAATTTAAATTAATTCGTTAAATGCTTTCGCGAATAATCAAATCGTTAAAACGATTTTACCTCATCTTTTTCTCCTTCTTTTTTTTTTTTTTAACTTCCTAATTAATTTTACCTTCAACATTATGTTTTCAAACGATTTTTTTTTCTTCTGCTTTTTCTCCCCCCCTCCCCCCGTCACCTTCCTCTCCCGTTTTCCCGCACAAAAAATTCGCAAAATTTTCTCTTTTCTTTAATCTCTCGAGAGAAAACGCAACATTTTTTTTTTTTTTGTTAAATAAAATTTAATTGATTTATTGTCTTTTTATAAACGGAAATGACGTAATTTACTGCCGTCTTTGTCGATATTATTATTATTATTATTATTATCATTTTCAAACGAAAAATCAAGGAAGAAAGAGGGAGAGAAAGAGAGAACAAACAACAATCGAAAAAAAAAAAGGAAAAAATCTTTTCTTTATTCATCCCTTATTATGACTACCATCCATCCATCCATCCATCCATCCATCCATCCATTCGTTCATCCCTTATTTTCCAGATTTTTCCAATAAACGTCCGAGAAAATAACAAATTGTTTCGGAGGGATAGAGGGGGAAGGGAGGGAAAAGAAAATTTTTTTCATTACTTAAATGGCTCCGTCGAAATTTTTATAAATCTTTTTTCGAAAAAACAAAAAAAAAAAAAAAAAAAAATCGACATGTGAACGTAAATTTATCGAATCCTTCAAAATTTGATTACAACAAACAACAAATTTTTTTTCTTCTTCTTCTTTTTTCGTCTTTCGTGATCCGCTTACACACTTTTTCCAATTTTTCAACTGTTTTTCTTTTTTCCTTTTTTGCTTTTCCTCCACTCTTCCCCCTTTCGTAAAAAAACAAAAACAAAACGAAAAAAAATTTTTTCCAGTTCGCTACCGAACGCAATCGGAAAATTCTCTTAACTCCTCATCTTAAACTATACAAACAAAATTTCTTCCGTTTGTCGCAAACAATATTTTTTTCCCTCCAACAAACAAAAACAAATTTCTTTATTAAAATCCAATCATTCGAGTTTGTCGTTTTTGTTGTTGTTGTTGTTGTCATCATCGTCGTCGAAGCTTCCTTAATTTTTCCTCTTTATATTTACATTTTAAACAATGAGCCTTGATTAGAAAATTCCCGAAAGAACCTCTTCTCTCTCTCTCTCTCGAAAGAACGCCATTGGGCACAGGCTTACGAAAATTCAAAAACCTCTTTCTCTTTCTTTCTCTCTCTCTCTCTCTCTCTCTCTTGTTGTTGTTGCTTTATATTTTTCGTGTTTAATTTAAAACTTAACAAGAAACCAATTAACGTTTTTCGCATATTAATTAATTTTTAAAACGGATAATTAAATTCCGTACAGAAAAAAAATTTTCTTTTTTTAAATTCTACGAGACCTTAAATTAGTTTTGATGCTAGCAAAAGAGAGAGAGAGAGAGAGAGAGAGAGAAAACAAACGGGATTTATGAATGCAAAAGATAATAAGCTAACGAATAACGTTTGTTCATTAAAAAAAAAAAAAAAATCGTAGTAATAATGATGATAAAAATAAATTTTTTTAAACGCTTTTTATTAAATTACGTAACATTTACGTTTCCGTAATAATAATAATAATAATAATAATAATAATCACGACAACAACGACAAACAAAAATACGGAAAAATAACGGAAAACGGTGAAAAATGAATTCAATTCTCGTAATCTCGATCAATCGATCGATAATCGTTCGATCGTAATCGATAAGCAAAAATTAATTTTATATTTGAGATTCTTATATTCACGTGATTTCATCTTTTTTTTTTTTTTTGGGGGGGGGGCAACTCTTCCGACGAGAGAAACGTAAAAACGTTTCAACGTTCGAGAAAAACAAGTTTGGTACTACTTCGAGAGAGAGAGAGAGAGAGAGAGAGAGAGAAAATTTCGACCTTTGACTCTTTGGATATGGATACGACTACAAACTAATAATAATAATAAAAATAAAAAGAATTTTATCCACTGGGCAATCCACCATGTCCACCACGCGCTCACGCACTCGCTCACCCACTCACGCAGGTACGCACGCACGCACGCGAGGCAAAAATAAGGCACCGACCTACAAAAAATTAAATAAATAAATAAATAAAAAAGGACGAGTTTTGGTTGCTTACCGTGTCCAAATTAAACAACGACGAAACCTTTTTGATGAATCCATTTTTTTCCTCCCGAGGTTTTTTCTTTCTCGTCGACATTATTATTAATATTATTATAATAAATTTTTAAAATTAAAAAAAATCTCGAACGCGTGATGCCGGTAATAATAATAATAATAATAATAATAATAACAATACTCTCTCGATCTCGAACGATTTATTTATATAGATTTTAATTAAATCGAACGAATAACGAGATGGAATCGAGATAGAATTTCGAGATATTTTATTAATTAACCTTCTCCTACAAACAGCCCTTATTTCTACGAAATAAAAAATAAATAAATAAATAAAATTATTAAAAAAAGAAAGAAAGAAAAAAATTTAAAACGCGCACATTTTCTCTCTCTCTCTCTCTCTCTCTCTCTCTCTCTCTTTCTTTTTCTACTTCTACTCGTCGTCGTTTGCCTGCCTGATAAAAGCAAAAAAAAACAAAAACATTCGCATCCTCATTTCGTCAATCAACCTCCTCATCTCTCATCTCTTATCAGTTTTAAAAAATCAAGTGATAAAAATATTATTATTATTATTATTATCGTTACTAAGCTCGAAAAGTTAACAGGTAAATAAATAATAAAAAAAAAAACATAAAAGTTAATTTTTGGGCATTTCTTCTTCTTCTTCTTTTTTGATTAATATCTAAACTACCGCAAAAAAAATTATTTATTTTAACGGGATGCGTGAATCCCAGCAAAAAAAAAATTTTAAAAAAATTTCTACTAAATAAAATGCGAAGAGTTATTTTACTATGCGTAGAATTAATGCCACGAATATTAATTACGTTAAACATACGGGAAAAACAGTGCGCGTGTGTGTGTGTGTGAGAGAGAGAGAGAGAGAGAGAGAGAGAAAATATATAAAAACGTATTGCGAATTCTCGAGATCGGGATTTAAACAAATTAATAATCATTTTCCTCATCATGATCATCCGATTCGTTTCGAACGTAATTATTATTATCGTTACCAACCAAACAAACAAAAAAAAAAAAAAACAAATTGAAATTTGAATTATTAACATATATATAAGCAAAACACGATGATGATAATAATAATAATAATAATACTTTTTTAATAATTTAAAAAAAAAGCCACGTATTAATATCAATCGTAAAACATTAATTTCCCGTTACGTAAATTCCTCCCTCCCTCCCTAACGCTCGCTCTTTTTCTCTCCCTTTTTCCCATTTTCCATTTTTCATTTTTTTTTTTTTTTTTAAACATCAACCCTTTGTGTTAAATGAACCCCGAAAAATAATAATAATAATAATAATAATAACGACGATGATATAATAAGGTCGCTCCGACAGGTCTAAGTGTAACAAATTATGGATGGAAACACATTCGTTCGAAAGAATTTTTCAAACAGGAGATATTTGCATGGCGTTCAAAAAAAGGAAAAAAATTTTCTTTCAACAATTACTTCGAAAAACGAATTGCTTACCCCCCCTAAAAAAAAAATTAATGACGGAACGAAAGAGAGAGGAGGGGGGTGAAAAGAATTACGAGAAGAAAAAAAAAAAAACTCGAAATTCTCACGTTTTTGTACAACATGTTAAAAAAAAAAAAAAAAAAATTGAAACAAAACGAAAGGTTATCAAACAAACACACACACACGCAGACACGC
The DNA here is from genome assembly GCF_000006295.1 of Pediculus humanus corporis. Taxonomy (NCBI): domain Eukaryota; kingdom Metazoa; phylum Arthropoda; class Insecta; order Psocodea; family Pediculidae; genus Pediculus; species Pediculus humanus. The sequence goes on along the minus strand of NW_002987876.1, from coordinate 154,815 downwards.
ACATACACACGCGAAAACGTTCGAAAAAACCTCCGAATATATTTTTTGTTGCAGAAAAAAAAAAAAAAACGTAGATTAAAACGTAGAAAAAAAAAAACAATCTCACCTCGTTCTCTTTGTAAACAAACAGACAGACAAAGTAATTTATATTATTTATCACCCAACAAAAACGACAACAACACGATTGTGTTTTTACACCTCTCGTACCCCCCCCCCACGATTTGATTTTTTTTTTTTCTCTCTTTTCTCCGCTAACAACAAACATGTCGAAAAATAATTCCTGAGTTCTTCTTAAGAAACATCATCCTCAATAAAAAAAAAAAAAATATAACCGCACGAACATGATTATTATTATTACTATAATTATTATTATTAGTGTTTGATTATGAATTTTGTTATCGAACATAGAAGAGAAAAAAAAAAAAATTCCATAAAAACTTATTAGCATATTTTAAAAACAAACAAGTTTTTTTTTTTCTCATTGAAATCATGCTAATGATGTCTGTCTCTATCTCTACGTAAAGCTAATTTTCCTCAAAAAGAAAAACTAAAGCATAGATAATTGTTTACTTCAAATCGAATTTTTCCGAAAAGAAAAGAGTTCAGAAAGGAGAATGGAAAATTCAAGAATCGTTCAACTTAGTGGGGCCCCATTACGACAACCAACAAACAACTAATAAATACAAAAAAAGAATGAAAAAAAAAAGAATTCAAATCTCGAATGAAAATAATTCACGTCACTGTGAAAAATCTCGCCATTGGGGGGGGGGGGGGAAACCACTGAAAAGTAATTTAAACGAGGATTTCGAGAAATTTAAATGAAGAAACAACCGCACCGGAAGTGATTGCGTCACAGACGGACAGACGGTGGCTTACATTCTAATGTGAAAAATTTCACGTGTGACAACCCCCTCCCATTCCACATCGATTCTCGAGTAAATCGAATAGAAACCTGGCAAAAAAAAGGTAGGGAGGGAAGCGTAATAATGATGATAATAACAATCAACAACACTGAACAAATTACCGGGTAATAGACCAAACACAACCTTAACGTAAACAACAACAAACAAACACCTTTGGGGACCTTTAAATCAGCTCAAATGAAAATTTTTAATAAATTAATAATTTTTTTGTTTTGTTTTTTTTTTTTTGAAATAATAATAATGATAATCAAACTGTCACTGCCACTTACAAAGAGGCGTGATAACCAATTTCACTGCCCTCCCCCCTCCCTGCCTCCCTTCCTGCCCCAATCAAGCTTTTTTGTTTATTTCATTGATTAATGGAATTCGTGTTATCTAAATTACCAACAATAAATCAAATACAAATCTATGACATTTTTGTTTATCGCATAAAATTGCTTAAATTTAGTCAAATCGGTATAAAAACGAAAAAAAACGTCATTTTTAACATAAATAATAAATTTTACGTTTGACAATTATTTTCGAATTGGAATAAAAAAAAAAAAAAAAGGCGCGGAAACGACACCGCGAAAAAAAACGAATCGTGCGCGGGAAATTTAAAATTCACATCGTTCATCGATAACAAATTGATAACAATCAAAACAAACCGTCAAAATTTAATTTAATTTAATTTAATTTTTTTTTTTAAATTTTTGCCAAAGAGGAAACGTTCCCGGGGGAGAGGAGGGAAGAAAAAGGAGAAGGGAAAAAAACTACAAAAATCGCCATTCGATTATTATTTTTTAAAAAAATTCGCGACAAAAGTTAGAACGAATCTAATTTTACGATTTTTTTTGTTTTGTTTTTATTACGCAAGCAACTCGAATAGAATCGATCGATCGATAAATCGATTTACGATTTTGATAATGATGATAAATCATTAATCAAAAACAACAAAAATATTTTTAATTTTAATAAGATAAAGAAAAAAAAAAAAAAAACTCGATCAATCAAGGTGAAAATCAATCGTGTGTCATAGAAACAAACGGAAAAATATTATTATTATTATTATCATTATTATTATTATTATTATTATTATTATTATTATTATTATTATTATTGCGCAATATTATATCGGAAGAATAAGATTATTCATCATTTGTTTGTAACCAAAGAAAAAAAAAAAAAAATTTAATAAAATTTCATATTTTCGTATTGTTTTTGTTTTGTTTTTGTTTTTAAAACAAAATAAGGCAAGAATGATAATAATAATAATAATAATAATAATAATAATAATAATAATAATGATGATTTTTAAGGTACTTAAAACTGCGCTTTCACACACAAACTAACATGTTTCCATGTTTCGCATTCGACTTGAAATACTTGAAATTTTTTTTTTTTTTTTCGAGTTCAAAATATGTTTGGAATGCATTTAAAACGACACACACACACACACACACACACACACGAATTACCGGCAATTAATTATTATTATCATTATCATCATCATCATCTTCATCTAGAAAATCTATTTGGGACTCTCCTCGGATTCATTATCAAATTTTTAGATTTAAACAAAAAAAAAAAAAAGCGTAATAAAAATAATAATAATAATTAAAATAATTTTTAAAAAATCTTAAAATATTTTTAACAAGTTATTAATAAATAATAATAATAATAATAATAATCCACAAAATCGTTAAGGTGGATTAATGGGTATTTATTAATTAAAAAGTCGCCACAAATTCAGTTTTTAAACAAAGGCAAAAATTCAAAATTCACATGTCCGCACAATTTAAAGTTTAAAAGGGAAGTTGAATAATAAAAAGGATTTTAAAATCTAGAAAACCCGACAGAGAAAGAAAGAAAGATAGAAAGAGTGAGAGAGAGAGAGAGAGATGCTGCTGTTGCTGTTGCTGCTGTATACGGAGAAAAGAAATGGCACACACACACAAAAAACTTTTTTTTTTTTTTTTTTTTTTGTTGTTTTGACTTTAAAACCGTGGATTTTATTTTAAAATTGTACAACTCAACCCAAAAATTTTTTAAATACATTCATAAAAATCTGTTAATAATTTTTCTCATTTTACGACCGTTATTATTTTAAACTAAAATCTCTCATTATAAATAAAAACGAAACCGAGGAGAATGAGAGAGAAAGAGATAGAGAAAGAAGGAAAAAAAGAAAAACATTTTGACTCTGATGCTCTCTCTCTCTCTCTCTCTCTGGTTTTATATTATTTTATGAAAGGCTCTATGGAAAACAATACAATGGAAACAGATACAAAAAAGTTTTTTTTTTTTTTTTTTTTTTTTTTTTAATTTCAAAAAAAAAAAATGTCTGGCATTATTTTAAAAATAATAGAAACGTGAATACAAAATATTTTTTTTTTTTTACAAACTTTTACTATGAATAAGATTTTAATCCTTGAAAGGGATTCTAAAGGGAAACAAAAAAATAAAATAATAAAATCAAAAAAACGTTTCCATTCTATTTTTTTTTCGCGCACTTTTAAACATTCTAATTAACCCGCCTTTTTTCCCCTATCCCTCCTACCTACTCCCTACTCCCTACCTCCCCCACTTCCTTAAAAAAAAAAAAAAAGGGGCAATTAAAAAGTAGGCATCATCATCAAAATGAGTTTCCCTCCTAATTCTTAAATTAAATTTTTCCAACAGAGAAAATGAATGTCAATCAATTCGAAACAAATCATGTGTCAATCAATCAATGATTTTAATTCCTCATTTAATATGTTAATGACTATGATAAATTAAAAAGTCCTAATTTGTACCAAGTTTGTGCAAATGTTTTCATCATTAATAAAAATAAACACAATAAAATACTTCATGAAATATTACAAACACACATTCAAACTCAAATCGAGTGGTAGTACTCAATGTAACTAATAAAACATTTACATTCGATTACAAATTAAAATCTACATTTTCATGTTATTCATAAACTCAACAGAAAGAAGATTAATAAAGATATTAATCAGGAAATAAATAAATATATAAAATAGAGTCAACTGTATTAATGGTAATTAATGAAATAATACTCGAAACTAAAACATTTTCGAATAACAACAATTTTTTACCCTCTTCTCTAAAACAAATCTTGAAATCTTCATATTTATTTTAAATTTGAATAATTTCCCCCATTGGGATTACAAATCAGAAAATAAATCAAACACTCTGATTTATATTTATACTTATATTTAGAGTATTAGTCAGTGTTGCCATACTACCCAATCGAAACATCATACAAAGAAACAAAATCGAAAAACAATGAATTCGCAACCTGACACAAAACCTTGTATGAAAAAATTTCATTAATGAAACAATTTGAAATTCTAAAACCTGAAAGTGCATTATAAGGTAATAATGTTTCAACAAATGTGACAACAATCACCTCTTCAACTCGAATGAAACCTTTTTCTCCTTCTGATATAACATCTCAATGTTAACAACAGACACACAGACACACACAAGTACAACATCGAGATAATTTATCAGTGATTCTAAATAATTTGACAGATACATTTATACATAGTAATTAACATGAAATATTAATTGTTAATGCAAAAGCCAAAAATAATAAAAATGCAAAAAAAAAAAAAAAAAAAAAATGAAGAATATAAAATTAGAATTAATGATCCTCGTAATTACACTTAAACAAAATTAAAACCCCCGAAAAGAGCCACAGTTACTGTTATCCTTCCTGTTATTATTATTATTATTATTATTATTAATGGCACCTGTTAACCCCGAATAAAAAAAAATATGATACCACTTTAAATTATTATTATTATTATTACCTGAATTCTTTACCCTAACAGCACTTTGAATAATGATTTATATGTTTTTTTTTTTTTTATGGTAAACAAACATTATAATATTAAATTGCATTGTGAAACATTTTTGTGTAACAAAAAAAATTTCTTAATTGCATGTTTACCATCATTTATCGCTTAACAAAAAAAAAAGAATTTTTTTAATGAGAAATTATGAGCATATTGCTTTCGAAAAGAAAAAAAAAAAATGTCTGTTTCAATTAGTTTGAAATTTTTTTTAAAAAAAAAAAAAATATTAATTAATGAATGCAATTTGAATGAATGAAATCGAATAAAAAATTTAATAATAATAATAATAATAATAAAATATTTGTGCTGAGGGTGAAAGAATAAAACAAAAGGTAATTAATCAATATTTAAATTAATTTGGCGGTTAAAGACGACAAATGAATCACAAAAAAAAAAAAATTATTTAACAGGGCAGTGCTTTATTTTTCATCTTTTTTTATATACTAAAAATGTCGATTTTTCTACATATATATATCGTATAAATATTATTTAATTTATACAAAAATAATATTTACGAAAAGAAATAGAAATAGAAAAAAAAAGCAATGCCACTGAGAAGAAAAATAAAATAATAATAATAAAATAACCGCCATATTTGATGAGACCCTCCCACATTGATTCAGCCACGAAGACAAGTAAATTGTACCTGAAATCTCGTCATGATTCCACCTTCACACACTTTTTTTTTTTTTTTCCTTTTCCCCTCCCGCACGAGTATCACATAATTCGAAAAGAAAATCCTGTCAAATTTTTTTTTTTTCCCCCGACAATAATAATAATAATCCCGTTTCGATTCAATCAATATTCAATAAACATAAATATTATTCACTGAATTCACCGAATAAACAAAAAAAAAAAAAAAAAACCGAATTGTCTTTAACAAAGCTTGCTTACGTCTCACTTTTAAATGACTAGGCGTCAAACGAGAAAACCATAATAAAAAAAAAAAATAACGTATAACGAATAACGAAAATGTCCGAAGTTACCCGAACGTAAAAAATAAAGCGTTCATACTACACAACGACACATGCGCAAGACGTGGAATTAGAATTCATTTCAATAGCGGTTTCTCTCTTTCTCTTTCTCTCTCTTCGAGTCCTTTGCTATGCGCAAACGATCAGGTATATGGAAAAAAAATGGCGGAACCGCATATTTCGGTTTAACGGCAACCGATTATGATTTTTTTTTTTTTTTTTTCCATATAATTATAACGTCTTTTAATTTTAAACCATCGAAATGCATTCGTTGTGGCACGCACCATCGCGCCAATTCTGGAAAACGATCAGATTCTTATGAATTCTGGTTTTTAGTCCAAAATTCTTCTCAGATTCGAACGAACGTCGTTTGAATGTATGTACACGCACTCACTCACACATTTATTTTTAAATATTTAATGCGTACAATTTAATCGGATTGACCTTGAATAAACAAATAATAATAATAAAAATTTTAAAAGGGTCATACGTAGTATATACAAAGACAATATTAGATCGTGCGTGCACGTGTGCGTGTGGGGGGAAATGGGGAGGTGAATGAATGACAAATAGGTTTGAATGAATGTAAAAATAATTGAAAAACGACGCCACAAAATTCCATTTCAAAAACAAATGAAATCGATTTTTAAAAAAATCTTTTGGCGAATGCTTTCCCGATTTTCTCAACCTAGTTTTCCTTACTAATCCTTCAATCCTTTCGACACCCTTCGTGGAATATTTAGGGATTAATAACTGATTGATCATCCTGTGTGTGTGTGTAATAATTAATCCACCAGTCAGAGGTTTCAAAGTTTCCAAACGTCTTCTTCTTTAATCCCTTTTTAAATCCTACGTATGTAAAATACCGGGAGAGAATTCCTGGATGCATTTCGTCGACGTCATCTTTAATCAAAACGATTATAAATCATTTCAATCGTTTGTTTATTTTGTTTGTTATTGTTGTCGTCGCATGCCGGACAATCAAAACCTACAAGAAATTTATAACTCTCCATCCTCTTTTGTTGGTACACATTCTCGAGCGAGAATCAACGAACCAACGCAATCAATTTCCGGTTAAAAATTTAACATAACGACAAACGATCGATACGGACGATTTTACTTACGTTTAACCCAAAAATTTCCCTAACAAACAAACAAACAAACGAACAAACGATGTCCCATTCTTCCATTTTTATACTTATCTTTTAGAATTTAGGTTTTTTGGATTTTAGGTTAGGTCAGTTATAATTAAACGATTAAATTCCGTTCGTGTAAATTTTTTTTTTTTATCGTCTGCAAAATTTTATTACGTATGTAAGAGAATGTGATGACGCATATTTTCTCTCTCTCTCTGTCTCTCTCAAACTGTGACATAAACACGAAGTCGTTGCAGAAAACGATTCGTTGCCAAAATTCTCGTAATTAAAAAAAATTTTTCATTTTGCAGATTTTTATTTTTTTATGAATATTCCTTGACCCCGACGTCGTTTGTCGCCGTTTGTCGCGAATAAAAAAAATTCTTTCGTTATTTTACATGTTCGAAAACAACCAAACAAACGAAAAAAAAATTAGGTCGCTAAATAATAGCCAAAATGGAGAGAGAAAAAGGAAACTACTTCGCAAGTAGGAAAAAGTTTTTTCCTTTTTTTTTTTTTGTTTTGCCAAAAAAAAAATTATTTACATAAAAGTTAATGATTGCGACGACGACGACGACGTCGACGTCGACGTCGACAATAATAATAATAATAATAATTTCTTTCGACCATAATAAAAATAAAAAAAATTTTTTTAACCTAAAAATAAAAAAAATCGTAAAATTCTCTCTTTCTCGGACATTGTCCGTTTGTTTGTAACAAACAAACGAAATAAAATTTTTCCGACTCCTCAATAAATTCACGTTAAATAAATAATGATGATGATGATAATACCTTTACGAAATCCGGTTCGGACATTTTTGGGGAACCGTGAAAACTTCGGATTGGAGGAAACGTCACCGAAAATTAATTCACGTTTGCATTAAAACGTAAATTCTAGAAAAATTTATCAATGTCTTCGAGGATGGGGGATGGGGGAAGGGGAAAGCGGGGGTATTTAATACAAAAGAAAGAACTTGAAATAGTAATAACGGTCGAAAATAAATTTGAAAATATTTTCAAACGAAATCAAATTTGAATTCAACAAAAAAAAGAAAATAAATAAAAGAAAAATCGAGAAAAAAAAAAAAAAAAAAAAAAACTCAATCCGAAATCCGTTCGTTCGTTTGTTTGTTTGTTTGTCTGTTTGTTTTTCCTTTTCTTTCATTCCGAACATGAAAACGTTTTAAGTAAAAAAGGATGAGAGAGTACGCGATGAATGGCAAAAGGTATTTTAATTACATTCGATTCGTAAAATGAAAGCTTTTTTTTTTTTCTTCGAATAAAAAAATTACAAATGAAAGAAAATTTTCCAGGTATCGATGAAAAATCCACTTTTAAAAAAAAAAAAAAATTTTCCTTTCCGTCCGAATCCCTAAGTGACCAAATCACATAAACCCATTCCAAATATAAAAAAAAAAAAAAGGAAAAAATTCGATACGAAATTTAAAAAGCATTTCAAAATCTTTCTCTCTCCCTCTCTCTATCTCTCTTCCTCTCTCTCTCTAACTTCCTCTATCTCTCTCTCTCTCTTTAAAAGATTGGCATACGTTTCAACGATTGTCTAGTTTTTTTCTTCTTTCCACTTTTCCACAGCAAAAAAAAAAAAAAAAAAACTTAAATTCATTGAATTTTCTTCCAGGCTCTGACGTATATTGCCTAATCACATCTTCTCCTTTTTTTCCCTCCTCCTTCTCTTCCCCGCCTCCCAAAAAAAATTTCCTTTTACGCGCTCAGATGTGAAAACTTTCAAGTTTATTTTTTTTTATTTCCAATTTTCTTTTTTTTTTCTCTCTCTCTTCCTACTCGCCCGTATCGGAAACGGAAGCTAAATTTTTTTTTTTTTTTTAAATTTTCATTTCGAATTAAATATCGAAGTTTTTTTCTCGATCGGAAACGACCGGAAATGCGTTACGGATTAATAAAAACGATAATTAATAACGTTACGTACCTGATCGCTGTCGTGACCTTGCCAGCTATCGCTGCTCTGAAATTAAAAAAAAAAAAAAAATTAAAGTTTATTTTTAATAAAAAATACAAATTTTTCTTGGTGATAACAACAACAACAACAACAACAATAATAATAATAATAATAAATTAAAATTAAATTCTTTTAAATTTTAAAATGTCTTCTATTCTATTATTTCACACTTGCAATAAAAAAAAATTTTTTTTTTTTTTTAACTCTTCTCTCACATGTATTTATTATCACTGCTATCATCATCATCATCATCATCATCATCATCATCATCATTATTATTATTATTAATTTAAAATGTTTTCAAGTAAATTTAACAATCAGTCAAGAACTGTGAAACGTATATAATTAAATTATTTATTATTACTCCTTCTCTATTATTATTATTATTATTATTTTGCGAGTAATCGTCGTAATCGTCGTCGTCGTCGTCGTATTATTTAAGTATAAATAATAATAATAATAAAAGATCCATCCATTCGAGGAGTGATTTATATACGTACGCAGCATACGTCATATCGAAATCGACAGAAAAAATTTCGACGCGTGTGGAATTCTGATAAATGACGACGACGACGACGACGACGACGACGACGATGTCGATGACGAATTAAATACGAATTATTCATTTCTTTGAAACATCTTCATCGATTTTTAAAAGAAAAAAAGGAAGAAAGAAAGATTAAACGGGAGCGATTTTTGGATTAAGCAAATGATTCGTGAAAAACAAATTCAGGTACCGCGGATATAGGTAGAAATAGGTATAGGTGGATATAGGTATAGGTGAAATCTAACGGCAAACGATCGAACCAAATGGGGCGGGAGAGGGAGGAAAAATAAATAAAAAAATGCTGATGACGAAGACGACGAGGATTTCAAATCCGTGTGGAAAATTATTATTATTAAATTATACAAATCCGATAAATTAAAAAACGATTGGAATATGTTTGTCCCCTCCCCCCCTTACGACAGATAATAATAATAATAATAATAACGTTAAATCATCGTTAGTAAAATTACCCAAAGGTAATGTTTAGGGAAGGGCTTCTATTCGATTTAAATATGAATAATGACGTCGTAGGAAAATTCTTCGGATTTCTTTCGAACGAGTTTTGGGAAAATTAATAGGAATAACGTTTCACACCATTCCCAACCGGAAATACCTCTATTTTTTTTTTATAGAAAAATTCGAAAAAATCATTCTTAATTCTATTTAAAACCTTTTTTTTTTTTAAAAATTAAATAATCGGAAAAGTGAAATAAAAATCTTTTGAAATTGGGCGTGCGCGTGCATTTTTTTTTTATTATCAGAACGTCGTCAAGAGGAAGAGGGGGGAGGTGGGAGCGGGGGGAAAACAAACATTTTATGATAACCCGGCGGGAATAGACTTGCAAATAACATTTCAAAAATAAAAATCAAAAAAAAAAAAAAAAAAAAAAAACCCGCCTTTTAAAAATTTTTTTCCCTTTTTTCGTTTTATTTATTTATTTATTTTTCATTCCGATAAAAAATCAATAAAGCTAAAATATCGACCGATTTTTTTTCCCCTCTTTTTTTTTATTTTTTATTTTTTTAAATTTACTTTTTTTTATTTATTTTTATTTTTTTAAATCTTTTCTTCTCTCTTTACAAAAAAAAAAAAAAAATGGGGAAAAAAATGTAAATAAATAATTTAAAAAAAAAAAAAAAACACAACCTCATAAAAAAAAAATTCTACAGTTTCCCTGCCGCTCCCCTCCCCTTTCCCGCCCTCTCAGAAAACGCAATTATTTTTTATTATTCTCTTTAGGCTTAAACAATAATATATATATTTAAAAAAAACGACTACAAACAACAAACAAGCAAATTAAAATTTGGTTTTTTTTTTTTTAAATAAAAAAATAAAAACTTCCTGTAGGAAAAAAAAACCAAAGAACGAACGAACGAAAGGACGAACGAGGATAGAAAGAGAAAGAAACTCTAGAGAGAGAGAGAAAGGGAAAATTTATATTTAATATTTTCCTCTTCGCAATCGTCGTTGCACTTTAATCTAAAAAAGAAAATTTTTTTGTGGAAAACTTTGCATTCATTTTGCCTAATCATGAATTAAACGGCGTTTACAAAACTCCTCCTCGTTTGTTTTTTTCCTCCGCCCCCCCCCAATTTTTTTTTTTTAAAGATTTTTGATTCAAATTAATTCAAATTGAATTATTTAATATATACATATAGTTATTATTATTATTATTATTATTATTATTAATACTCAACTCGACCTTTGTTCGTTCCAACAACACAAAAATAAATAAATAAATAAATAAGAACATAAATAATAAATTATAAAACTTTAAAAAAAAAAAAAAAAAAAAAAAGGGGAGCAGACTATAAGTCTAGCCAAGAGAATAGGATAACTACTTTTATTTTATGACAAACGGAATTCTTATTACGCAAGAGAGAGAAAGAGAAAGAGATAGAGAAGGAAAGAAAAAAAATCAAAAACAAAATTTTGTTTTTTTTTTCTTTTCTTCTTTGACCGTAAACGCCATTTGTGTGTTTATAAACAGAAAAAAAAATAATAATAATTTTCTTTTCTCTCTCTCTCTCTCGTAAATAAGATAAATAAAGACAAAAACAATAAGAAAGAAAGAAGACAGATAGAGAGAATTTTCTTTCGCATAATCCTTTGCTCTGTACATTGTACGAAAAAAAAAAAATTTCCGGATGAAAATTTTCCCGTTTAAAACCGAAAAATAATTTATTTTCCCAAATAAATAGTAAAAATAAATTTTCCATTTTTCCCCCACTCCCCTGTCATTTTGCACTCTCAAACTTTATACAGAGAGAAAGAGAGAGAGAGAGAGAGAGAGAAAGAGAGGTAAAAAAGCAAAAGAAAAACTACGGAAGTTAAATTTTAAACGGTTTCCACATAAACCCGAATAATCAGTTATTTATGTGTAATTTTCACAAATTGAAAAATTTTCTCGGAAGAAAGAGAAAAAAAAGGAAAACCGCCCGAACGCGGCGTTCGTTCCACCGTTCGTTCGTTACCTTCCCGTCAAAAACACGATAAGGAAAAAAATTTTAAAATTTAATAAAATGTCAAAATAAAAATTAAAAAAAAAAAAGAAACCACCGAAAAAAAATTAATTAATTTTAAAAAAAAAAATTTTCCGCCTCCCTTCCCTCCCCTGCCATTTCCCCCCCCAAAAAAAAACTAGTTAGTAAAAAAATAACGTTTATGATGATGATAATAATAATAAAATTTTTCCTTACAAATTTTTTACATCCCAACCGAAAAAAAACAAACAAAAAATTTTTTTTTCCTCTCTCTCTCTCTTTCTCGTTTTTCGTTAATTATTTTTACTACAACCATCATCATTATCATTATCATTATTATTATTATTAAAATCTTTTCACGAATTATTTTCAGTATATATATATATATATATTTTTTTTTTTTAATTAGATTTTAAAACAAACAAAAGCTTGATGAAAGATATTAAAAAAAAAAACTTTCTTTTGAATCTTGGAAAATCTAATAATAATAATAATAATAATAATAATAATAATAATAATAATAATAATAATAATAATAATAATAATAATAATAATAATAATAATAATAAAAGTCGATTCTTCATTTCTATTCCATATTCATAAGGTATGAAAAAGGAAACATTTCGGGCGAGAGAGAGAGAGAGAAGGTTTCATGAAAAGTTCGCAGCTGAATCATATCCTTAATAAATTATCTTGAGATGAGAAAACGAGAAGCCCGAGAGAGAGAGAGAGAGAGAGTGAGGGGGTGCGAGGAGGGGGTGGAAGGGGGGTGCGAGAAAGAAAGAAACTTGCAACTTCTCCGTATTATATGTATGCATACATACACATACATACATTTATTTATTTATTTTAAGGTTTTTTATTTTTTTCGCTATTAAAAATTTTTTTCCAGACAATTTTTCAACCGCCATCTTTTGTTTTCCACAGAATAAAAAGTTTCCTTTTTTTTGTGTGTGCTAAGGGAGGTGGGAGGCGGGGAAAAGGAGGAGAAAGGGAGGGGGAAGAAAATATTTATGAGGTTTTCCTCGTAAACAACGGGGATTTTTATTTTATTTTATTTCCTCTTAGTTTTTCTTTTTTTTATTTTCCGAAAAAAAAACAAAACCGTAAAGTCCGTTGAAAAAAAAAAAAAAATTCGTGAAATTAATAAAACAAAAAGGGGGGAAGCGCCGGGAAATGAAAAACGTTAGGAAAATTTAAATGCAATTTTTTTTTTATTAAAATTTTTCACCACCGTCGCAACCTCGATCCCCTCTTACAACAACCTATGACAAATTTTATCATTTACCTACGATGACGTCATAATTTCCGTTTCTTCTCCTTCTCATCAGTAAATTTTCCATAAATTCGTTTTGACCTTTTCATCCTTGCGACCCCCTCCCCCTACTTGGCAGACCTTCATCGTTTTCTCCGATGCTTATTCATTTTTTTTTTTTACTTTTTCTCCCCCTCCCCCCCCATTTTCTTTTGCAAGTTTTTTACCGAATTGATGACGTCACATTTAATAGAAATCGGGGTAGGAAGTTATTTTCTGCATTATTTCTACTCCTTTTTTCTTTCTTTCTTTCTTTCTTTTTAACGGTTTCTTTATCGAATTTGCCAACACATGATTACGACGACGACGACGACGATGATAATAATAATAATAAGAAACAAAAAAAGTTTCCAAGTTTATTTCTTTATTCAAAAAAAAAAAAAAAAATTATCGAACGTCGCATTTTTAAATTTAAAAAATGAAAAAGGAGAAAAAAAATTTTTTTGTTTACTTCCCCTCCCTTTTTTTTTTTTTTTGGAAATTTTCGAATAAACTAAATTTAATAAGCGAACAATGGGGGGAAAAAATTTGGATGATAATAATAATAATAATAAAAAACAACCAGTAAATGTAAGAAAAAAAAATTCTTTTCTTGTAAAAAAAAAATTTTCAACGTTTCAATTTTCATTTCTTTCGGGGATCCTCAAAAAAAAAAAAAAAAAAAAAAAAAGATGACGACGACAATAACAATAATAATAATAATAATAGAATATACATCAAAAATAAAAAAATAAAAAAACGTCAACACGTGTTTAATAAATAAAATCCTTTTTAAAAAAAAAATTTTTTTGGAATCGCATTTGAAATCGATACCCTTCGAGTTTTTCTTTTTTTATTTTTCCGTAACGCACAAAATCGAAATAAAAAAACAAACAAACAAACAAACGAACGAAGGAACGAACAAACTGGCAAACGAAACAATAAATAAAAACAAAAAAAAAAAAAAAAAAACGATTTTCTTTCTTTTTTTTTTGTTGTTATAATTTTCACAACGCCTGGTGTTACCGGCGCCCGCTCACGCCCACACACACACGCACATACGCGTAACGCGTGCGTTTTGCGTGTGAGTATATGCGCTTACGTGATTAGAAAACAACAACAACAACATTTTGCTCTTAAAAGTTTTTAAAAAATTCAATTTAAAAAACGATAAAAAAAAAAACTCCCGCGTTCGGCGTTCGGAAAAGTTTAAAATTTTCTCACCCGAAACCTTATTTTTTTTTTTTTTTATAAGAAAAGTTCAAATGAAATATTTGTTTGTACGCGCGTGTGTGTTTATATTTTATACGTACATAAATTTTTTTAGGGGGGAAAGAGGGGGAGAAAAAAACAAATCAACAAATCTAATCGATCGATCGAATCGAGAAAAATAAAAATTCAACGACGACTTTTCGCGTAAATTAATAAAAAAAAATTTCTTCTACATTGTATCCGACGACGACATATTTTCCGATCTCGCCACCACCACCACCACCCCCACCATTGCATCATCCCCCTCTTTCCTTATCATTCTCTCATTTCTTATCAAACCCTTTATAGAATTGCAATTTATTATCAAACCGTAATAATTTTTCTTTTCTTTTCTTCGGTTTTTGACGTGTGAAATAAAAATTCGATATCAAATTTATACCGAATGTAAAAATATGTAAATTCAAATGCAAAATAAATAAAGAAAGAAAGAGAAAGAAAATAATAATGATAATAATAATAATGATAATAATGTTTGGCACATTCAAAAGAAAAACGAAAAGAAACGAATTTTTTTTTCTTTTTTTTTTCTTTCTCTTATTAAAATTTTCAACCGATGAAAATTTCGTTAAAGGTTAAAAAAGGACATAGAAAAGGTGATAGAAAGAGAGAGAGAAAGAAAGAGAGAAAGAGAGAGAGAGAGAAACTAATCGAAAAAAATAAAACGAAATATAAAAATTTACAATCTTGAAAGAGAGATAGAGAGGAGGATAAAACCTAAAAAAAAATTCTTTCACTAAAAAAAATGTTTTGGTTTTTTCTGGAAAACGAAAAACAACCGCGAACGTGCTCGGTTGTAACTGCAACAGAAGTGCAATCGGTTACAGAAATAACGGTTCTACCCAAACGTCTCGTTAAAAAAAAAAAAAAACGGTAAAACGATTAAACAAAACGTGCATGAAAATTCTTTCGTCTCACCTTTTAAAAATTCGAAAATCTCTCCTTCTTTTATTATTATTGTTATTATTATTATTGTTGTTGTTATAATAATAATAATAATAATTATTATTATCAATTAGCATATTTGTGGTAAAATTTTATTAGGAAAAATTCGACAAACGATGATGACGAAGGAATTAGATGTTAAACAACGGGAACAATAATTGATTTTTATCGTAGGGAAATCGTGTTTGACTCGTCAACAACTTTGACGAATACTACGATGATAAAAACAACAACAAACGACAAACGACAACAACAAACGGCAAATTAAAAAGAAAAACTCATGGCGATGCAATATTGAATTTATTTTCTCTCATCATCTATCTTGATTTTATTTATTTATTTATTTTTCTTTTTTCTTTTTGCGAAATCGAATTTTTTCTTTTTTTTCTTTTTCTTTTTCTGTTTTGAACTTAAAGAAAAATAAATAAATTTTGAAAATAAGGATTGAGAAAACATAAAAAAGGTTTGATTGGGTTTTTTCTCTCCCCTTTTTCCCCTTTTTTTTCTCGTTGCCCTAAAGAAAGACAAACTCACTATTGTCTAAATCAAAAACAAAAACAACAAAACTCAAATTTTTCCTCTTTTATTAAAAGTTGATCGAAAAAAATAAAACTTTTCACGAACGGATGAGTATTTCGATGAGGATTGAAATCAAATTAATAAATAAAAGACAAAGAAGAGACGAAAAAAAAAATTATTGAGATTGAAGGAAAAGAAAGAAACGCTGGAAAAAAAAGAAAAATTCGTGACGCACAAAAGACGTTTATTAAATTTTTTTTTTGATGGTAAAAAATCAAATTTAACAACGTTGAGGAGACAAGTTAATAATAAAAAGAAGACAGAGAGAGAGAGAGAGAGAGAAACAATCGAACAAACGGAGAAACAAACGGGAAAAAAACGTTCATTTTCGTCGTTTTCTTTTTCCATTCCTCCTCATCCTCCGCCGCCATTAACGTTCGCACGTAATTTCGATTCGATTTAAATTACAAACGACTAAACGACGAATTATTATCATTATTATCATCATCATCATCATTATTATTATCATTTAAATTAAACGCACGATTAAAAGGCGAAAAGAAAAAAAAAAAAAGAAGGAAAGAAGGAGTAAATCGTCGTGACTCGGCTAAACGCAAAAAAAAAAAAAAAAAGGAATGAAAAGAAACGAAAAAGAGGAAGAGAGGGGTAGGGAGGAAGGGTTGGAAATGTAGGTAAGGAGGTATGTACGAAACCTTTTCAAAAAGTAATTGCTTCGAGACATTCATTTTCTAAATTGCTGTTCTTAATCCGAATTCAACGACGTACAAAAAAAAAAAAAAATGGCTTTTAGTCATCCTTTTCGCCATTTTTTTTCTTTCTCTCTTTCCCCCCTCTCCCTTTCCCTTTCCCTTATCCCCTCCCTCTATTTTCCAAAAGGTTTTTTTTCTTTTCCAACGGGAGAACAAGTTATTTATTTATTTATTTATTTTTCGACGTGTTTTTTTTTTCAAATATGAGAGATGAACGTACGCGTGGTGTAAAAATCACGCACGCGACTTTTACCCCGCGGGTAAAATCATCTTCCCCCTCTCTCTTCCCTTCCCCTCCTCTAACACACGGAAACGAACGTACGTCAACCGTAGAGTAAATTGAGAACTCTCTCACTTTCTCTCTTCTTGGTTATTTTAAACACGTTCGTTTTTACGAATGTACGTTAATAAAAAAAAAAAAAGCAAAGAGACAAAGATATAAAACTCAAACGAACGTAACGTAACGTGAAGAGCGTTCGCCCCGCGACACGAACCGTTCAGAGCAACAAAAAAAAAATCAAATATTGATGATGACGATGACGATGACGAGTAGGACAGTACAACGGGTGCATGCTGAGATGAGCGATTTAAAAATTATAATTCTAACATTACGCAAAAATAATAATAATAATAATGGTAAGCAAAACATGAGGAGTGCGTGGGTGGGTGTGTGAGTGCGTGTGTTCATACGTACCAAATGAGGCCATTTAACGAGCAAATAAACTTTCGCACGTCCGAATATTTTAAATTTCCGTAATTTTTTCAATTTTTTCTCGTTGAAATTCGTCATCATCATTTTATCCGTCGCGGGGATTTTTTTATACACAATGTTCGATGACGTCATCATCACAAACGATGATCGAAGACTACAGAAAATTTTTTTTTATACAAGATTTTCCTTTTAAACTTTTCCTTTTTTTTTTTTTTTGCTCAAATTAATAAAAAACTAAGAAAAGAAAAAAAAAGAAAATTGTTTTCCTTTGTGCGTATCACTTTTTTTTGTCCTTTTTTATTTTTTCTCTCACTCGCACCTCTTTTCAAACGCAGCAGTGGCTTTTATACCGATTAACTTTTTCAAAGGAAAAAAAAACCCAAAAAAAGGAAACAAAAAAAAAAAGAAAGAAAAAAAAAAGGAAAATGTTTTCGAAAAAATGAACGAACATAACGCGATTTTTTTCTTTTTCTTTCTTTCTTTTTTTTTCTTTCATCTCTTCCCCCCTCTCTCTCTCTTTTGATTTTTACGAAAAGGTTAAAAAAAAAAAAAAAATAAGAAGAACTTTAAATTACAATTTTTTACTTGGAAAAATTCATGAATTCTTTAAAAAAAAAAAAAAAACGCAAGCGAAAAAAGAAAAAAATATGAGTTCAAAAGTATAAACGAGAAAAGGAAATAAAAAAAAAGGAAAAAAGGAAAAGACAGAAAAAGAAAAAAAAAGGAAAAACCTTTGATCTGATTTTTTAAAAAAAATTCAAATAAACGCGTGACAATCATTTGATGATGAAAATTTTTTATAAAAAAAAAAAAAAGAAAAAGGAAATAATGATAATAATAATGATAATGATGATAATTCTTTTTTAACGATTATTCATTCACGCATTCACACGCACACACGCACTCATTCTAACACTATTAATAATAATAATAATTAATAATAATTTTTTTATTCCCCCCGAAAAAAAAACGCGCAACAAACATAATTCGAAAAATACAATTCGCGCGGGATACGTACATAAATACATAAAATTAATTTTATGTATTTCAAAATTATTAATTTTTTTGTTACATAGATACTTATTTACATATATACATAAATTCGTACGCGTATAAATAAATTTTTACATAAAATTATTTTATTGATTTTTATTTATAAAAAAAAAAAAGGAAAAACGAAAAACCAGGTCTTGCGTTAATTTAACCGCAAACAATAACAAACGTATTATGCATACACAAAAAAAATTAATAATAATGATAATAAATAAATAAAACCGACGACGACAACGACAACAACAACTTCATCCATTGTTAAATTAAATAAGAAAAAAATTTCCTTTTTTCCTTTTACTCTCTTCCTTTTTTTCCCCATAAATACGAAACGCACACAAACATTTTTATACGTTTATTAACAAATTAAACGACTTATACCATTTTTCCGAAAACTATTCTATTAAAAAAAGAGAGAGAAAGAGAATTAGAGAAAAAACTTAAAAGAGAGAGAGAGAGAATAATAATAATAATAATAATAATAATAATAATAATAAAACTTTTTTTATTTTTATTTTTACGCAATTAAACAATTTCGAAATAACTCGCGACTGCTGTTCGTGAAGTTAGTTTTCGGAATCAAAATAAAAAAATTTTTTGTTTTTATTTTTTATTTTTCATTCCCAAATGTTGCCAACGTAATTTCGATATTTAAAAAAAAATTTTCTCGTTTCTCTCTCTCTCACTCTCTCTCTCTTTCTCTCTCTTAATAATAAAAAAAAATAAAATAAAATAAAAATGGAACGTTGAATTTTTTTACGAAAGTAATAATGCGTGAAAAGCTTAGAAAAAAATTTTCCGATGCGGTTCCGATTATTATCATCATTATTATTTTTAATTAAAAAAAAAATTCCAAAACGCAGCATTTATTGTTTTTTCAGGTAATATTATTATTATTATTATTAATATTATAGCCCCGTATTTTTCAATGAGAGAGAAAAGGAAAGAAGGAAGAAGAAAAACGTGGCGCTATTAAAAAAAATTATCGGATGTACTATGGGATCTGAATTTTTTCCATTTTTTTTTTTCAATAATTAACGTATAATCGAACATTCCTTTTCCTTCCGTCCACCCCCTCATCCCTCACTCCTCCCCTAACCGCCCCCCACGAAAAAAAAATATTTATCGATAAATTAATTATAAGAAATAAATAAATTTCGAATATCGAACACACACAAAAAAAAATCGACTTTTCGAGTTGATAATTTTAAATAAATAAATAAATAAAATTAATTGTTTAAACAATTTAAATAAATAAATAAACTCGTTAAAGCCACTGCAAAAATTATAAACAATATTTTCACGAATGAAACAAAAAAAGGAAAATCGTCGGAAAATCCAAATAAAAAATTTTCTTCACGTAAAAAAAAAAAAAAATTTTCTTAAAGGGTACTTTTTTCTTTCTTTTGTCTACGACTCACAAACACGTACACGAACAAACAAACAAACAAACGTAAAAGAAAAAAGGAAAAAGGAAAAACGCACAACACCGAAAAAATAAAAAAAACAGAAAACGGAAAAAAAACGGCTCCGGAAAAATGTTTCACGTTTAAAAGAAGACGCGGCACTAAATCGTTTTACACAAATGTTGAACCGAAATTTCGCTTTTTCTCGTGACACGACACCGGCGCACTTCTACCCTTCCCCATTTCTCCGCGTGTTTGTTTTTTTTTTTTTTTTTTTTATTTAAAAAGAAAAATTTTCTTATAGGATTTCGTTTAACGTTTTTGTAAAAACATCTCTCTTGTAGTTAAAAAAAAAAAAAAAAAAAAAAAAAATTTTTTTCTTCCCTTTTTTTTGGCAGGATAAAAAAAAAAACCCGAGAGAACCGTATCACGAATGATAACGATAACTTTGATGATAATAATAATAATAATCGCGGTTTACAAATTTTAATATAAAACCATGGGGGAAAAATAATCGAGTCGGTTATTGCGTGACGTTTGCGCGTAAAAAAAAAAAAAAGCGAAAATACGCGTCGTAAATTCATCGATCATCGATCGCGTTAAATATTATTATTATTATTATTATTATTTTATTTATTTAACGTACTTTCGACACACTGTAAAAAAATAAAACTGTAACTCAACCCCGTTTTTTGTTACCCCTTTATGTTAGTCATTTCTAATTACGTGAATTTTACGCGTCACGTTTCCAATTTTTGTTTTTCCTTTTTCTCCTTCTCCTCCCCCCTTCCCCCTCCACAAACTTTTTAATATTTCATACGCGAGTCTATATATATATATATATATATATATATATATTATTTGTAAAAAAAAAAATATATAAAAGACATCAACGATATTATTTTAAACGTGGTAAAAGATCCAATTTACGTGTTGCCAAATACTAATGTGTTCAACCTGAAACTTTTCCTTTTCCGTTTTCTTTTCCTTTTTTTTTTTTTTTTTTGTTCTCCTCTTAAAACTTTTTCTTTCATTTCCCTCCCTTGTCCTTTTCTTAAAAAAAAAAAAAAAAACTTTTCCTTTTTTCTCCGTTCAGGTTTTTAACGAAAAAAAAAAGAAAAACTTTCGTTCTTAAAAAATTATTATTACTCGTAAATTAATAAAATTAAAAATTGTTGGTAGATTTCGAAAAGGAGAAGAAAAAGAAAAAAAACAAAGAATACGTTTATACACGCGAGCGAGCGAGTGAGAGAGATAGAAGTGGTGGCGTAGCCAATTAAAAACATTTCAAACAAATAACGCTTTCCCATTGGCTGATCGTTTAATCCCTAAACGTTTTTACTCCAAACGATTTTTTTTTTTTTTACACGTAATAAAGTCCTTTTAATGGTTTTTTTGTTTGTTTTTTGTTTTTGTTTTGGTTTGTTTGTTTGTTTGTTTGTTTTTTTTTTTTAAATCTTGTTTTACCGTAAGCAGACGATAATTTATCGAATTTATAAAAGCGAAAACAAAAACACAAGAAGCCTTTTAATTTATTTGTTTTATTTTTACTTTTTTTTTTTCCGGGAAAACTCTTTTAAAACACGATTATCACGATGACAATAATAATGATGATAATGATAATAATGATTTTATAAATTTTTTCTTGGGTCAGAAAACAAAAAAAAAAAAAATTTAATAATTGAATAAACTTTTTATTTGTTCAATTGTTTGTTATATGAAAAAAAAAAAAAACCTCAAGGGGATAAACTAAAAGTTGTTTTTGTTTGTTTTTGTTCTTATTATTGTTGTTGTTGTTCTTTTAGCTGTTGTATAAAACTTTTCACTTTTCTTTACTTTATTTTATTTTTTTAATTTGTTAAATACATTAAAATTTATAATAATAATAATAATAACTTTAAATTATTTCTTTTTACTTTTTTTTTTTAATATAATCACGCGAATCATCATCTGGATTTTTTTTTTCTAATTTTTTTTTTTTGGGGGGGTTTACAATGCACATAAATAAATAATTTAAAAAAAGAGTGCAATAACAAACAAACAAACAAACAAACGAACAATAAAAAATAAAAAAACTCCCTCGTGTGCAAATTATTTATTTGAAACGAAAATCTCACCTGAGCAACTCCCATCAGAATTCCCGTCAATATATATTTATAATTTATAACTTTTATGACTTATAATAAATTATTTAAATCGTTTGCTCGGACAAACAAACAAACAAACAAACAAACAAAACAAATAAATAAAAAAAAAAAAATAATAATAATAAGCAATTTATGCGACACGTTTTACGCGCATCAAGCTTGAGTGAAATTAATCGATTCGTACTCAGGCGGCTATGCGTTAAAAAAAAAAAAAAAAAAATAATAATAACGACAAAGATGGCGACGATTATGATGATGATGATGATGATGACGAAATTAAAAAGAAAAAAAATTTCACATCTGTTTTTTATACGAACAGAACACAACAAATAAACTATAGAAAAAAATTTTCTTTTTTAAATTTCCCGCCATTTTTTTTTTCAACTCTACTCTACTCCACTTCCCCTCCTCTTTTAAATAATCGCAACGTAAATAATGTGTCGAAAAATTAAGAGAGAGAGTGAGAGAAACGAAAAGAAAAAAAAGGAACGATTATTAAATTTATGTCGCTAACGACAAACGTTAATTTATTATTATTATTAGGGGTAGGGGGTGGGGAGTGCTTGGCAATGAGACAACATCATACCCACCTGACAGGTATAGGTATTGGGAAGCGACGGACACTCCGATATCGAATACGTATCGACAATCGAATCGAATCTCACAAATTTTTTTTTACAAACCGGTTTTTTAGGTTTTAAACACAGGGAGCACATGGCCGGATTATGTTTAATCGCGGGGGCCATAACATACCCACTTTTTTTTAAATTTTTATTTCGTCACCGGAAACGGAAAACAAAAGTATTATTACGTAACGGAAACGATTCGAATCAAATAATTTTATATTTAGTCACACACAAAAAAAGTCACATTTCACCCGGAAAAAAACGATTTCAGCTCGCGGGGGAAAAAAAAAGTCGGTAAAACACCGGGAAAACGTTTTTTTCTTTTTTTTTGAATTCAGCGCCATCCACCGACACAATCACTTAAACCGAAAAAATAAATAGAAAGAGAAAGAGAAAGAGAGAGAAAGAAAACAATTACATAAAATCGATATCAATTTAAAAAACCGAAACTACTAAAAAAGAAAAAAGGAAAAAAAAAGGAAAAAGTAATTTATTTATTATAAGTTTTTAAACTCCACCTTAAATTTTCCTTTTTTTCCTTTTTTTCCTTTTTTCCTTTTTTTCTTATTTTATTCCTTCCAAATTTTTAGAAATTAAAAAAAAAAAATTGGCACGATGATAAAAATTGGAAAAAAAAAAGAAAAGTGGTAGCAGAAAAAAAAAAATAAAAAGAAAATCCGTTGGCTGTGAATTTCGACAACGGGGAGAGGGGAGGGGGTCGTCGAAAGTAAATGAAAACTTTCTTAAAGATGGCCGACGAAAAAAAATTCCATATCCTTCCCCTCCTCCTTTCGTTTACTTTTCCTTATTTCCTTTTTAAAAAAAAAAAAAACGAGGAGCCGATATATTGCGGGGGGACGTGGGGGGAAAGAGAAAAAAAATTTAATTTTTTTTTGTCGAATTAAAAATTACCGACAAACAAATCAATTCTCCCTCCCCCTTTTTTTTTCTTTCTCACACCTCCCCTTTATTTCCCCGAATTGAATTAAAGGCCCATTATTTAATTATAACGATGATGATAATAATAATATTAATAATGATGATGATAATCAACGTAGCGTTTTGCGTGTCGTTAATTATCGCAAAATCAGGTACGACCAAAATCTGATACGTTTTTTCTTTGAAAAAAAAAAAAAAAAGGAAATTAAAAAAATTAATTTAAATTAATTTCCAGACCGGAAAGAGAAAGAGAAAGAGGGGGAAAGCGGGGGAAAGCGGGGGAAAGCGGGGGAAAGAAAACCTTTTAAAAAAATTTTCATTATATTTTTTTTTATTTTTATTTTGGATACGTAAAAAAAACGATAACGACGCCATTTTTTTTTTTTTTTTTTTTAATATCAAAAATTGATCGTCGTTAAGTTTACAAGTACGTACGTACAAATATATATTATTAGTCTCCCCAAATGTCAGCCATCGATCAAATTCAATTATCATCATTATTATTGCCACACACACACACACGTATCCGACTACTACTACTTTAAATTCCATTCTAATTTATTTCCCGATCCCTTTTTTTTTTTTATGTTTCCGGTAACGATTTCATTGTAAAAGTAATTAATTAACTTTCATTGACGACGGACCCCCCCCACTCCCTTCCCACAACTTTCGATGAAATAAATATGTTAGTCGTCATCGTAACCTTTGTCCCCTCAGAAATGGACGTACGTCATTTCCAGCAACCGAACAAACAAAAAAGTACGAATGGATCGGTATTGTTTCAATTTTACCACCCAGTTGTTACTCCCCTCTTTTTTTTCTCTCCATGGGGGGGTAAGGAAAAATTTTTCGTAACGTTTTTCCAATCGATAATAAAAAATAAACTAAGGAAAATCCGCCGGAGAAGAAGAAAAAAGAAAAATCCAAAAACAATATAAATTGATTTTTTTTTTTATAATAAATCGATACGCGTTACCAATATCTGAAATTTTCAATATACTAACTAAATAAATAAATAATAATAATAATAACGATAATAATAATGATAATAAGTCAAAATAAATAAAATCGATTCTTTATAATCCGATCGAGATATATATAATATAATTTTTTTTTTTGTTTCTTTTTTTCTTACAACCGGAAATGAATGTTCGCAATATCATACGAAAAGTAAAAAAAAAAAAGAAAATCGCTCTCCGCTGGACATTTTCGACAAAAAAAAATTATCATTATCATCATCATCATCATCATCGTTACGTAATTTCCATTATCGTTGTGTAATCACGTAATTACGTCATCATTATTTTTCGTCTCACCGTACCCCTTTCCCATTTTTATTTTTATTTTTTCCAGTCTCACGCCTTTTCCTCTTCCTCCCCCCCGAAAAAAAAAATCAATCAATTTTCCCAGTTCCCCTACTCCCTTCTATCAATCCCATCGACTTTAATTAAAAAAAAAAAACAAGCACAAAACAAACAAATAATTTTGTTTTCATTTATTTATTCGTTTCCCACCTGTTTTATTAATATGCGCGTTGGCATTAAACCCCGCGCGTGTGTGTGTGACTCCTCCCCATATTTTTTTTTCTTTTTCCTTCATCGACCCCCAACCTCCCTCCCTCCTCCTCCCCATTAAATCGTCCACAATAATACACTTTCACGCATATATACACACACGCACGCACGCATCCATCCATCCATCCATCCATTTTTATTCGGGTTTCGATAAGACTTTTTTTCCTTTTTTTGGGGGGGAAGGAAGGAGAGGGGGGTTTGATTTGATAAAAATAGAAATAGATAAAAAACTAAAATCCTCTCTTATGTAATAATAATAATATTCTTAAGTAAAACGTCGAAAAAAAACTCCTTCGAAGATAATAAATATGTCGTAAAAAGGTTAAAAAAAGGTAAAAAAAAAAAAAAAAAAAAGATTTCATATATCCTCATCCTTTTTATTGTTATTTAATTAAATTTAAATCCATTCTTTTCCTCCCCTCTCCCTCCCCTCCTCTCCCGAGAAACCCATTTCCTTTTATTATTTCTGACGACGTCACTCTTTTCTTTTTCTTTTTTACCACAAACCATCACATCCCACGACCCCCACGATATAATGACGACGCAAAAAACCAAAACCAAACAATTCAATCGATTTTAGACGTTTGTTCGATACCGCCCCCTTACGCCCCTCACCCCTCACTTCCTCCACCCCGGCCGATAAGTAATTTTTAATAATTTTTTTTTAAAAGCATACAAGTTAATGGAATATTTATGAAAGTTCGTGAAAAAAAAAAAAGTTTTGATAAACCACGGAAAAACCGGAAATTGAATATCGTAAAAAAAAAAAGTCGAAGGTTAAATTTAATTAATAATTTCGTTACGTCGAAGAATATTCGAGAAAAAGTAAAAAAAATTCGCGCCAAAAATTTAAATTTTCACGATTCTTTTCCCCCAAATAATACATGTGGAAACGTACCGTCACGAAAAATGGGGGAGGGAGAGGGATGGAAGGACCGTTCGCGACACTTATAATAACAAATCACTCGGAAAAACGTCTCGAAATTTTTTTTAAAAAAAATTTACCGTTGAAAAACCGGAAATACGTCAAGGAAACGATTCAACTTTCGAAAGAAGACTGACTGGTCGGACAACGCCAACGGAAAATCTTAATAAAAACAAACAAACAATAGAAATAATGGGGGAGGGGAAGGGATAATAACCTAATTCGATCGATCAATTTACTTTAATTATCGATGTGTTCATCAATCGATCGAAATTTAAATAATTAATAAAAAAGTCTTTTGCGTTCGGAAAAGTTCATTCATCCCGTCACATGATCGCGAACACGAAAAAAAAAAAAAAAAAAACCCGCAAACGTTACACGTACGCGTAGGCTGACACGAGAGTCACTGATTTTCCTTTTTTTTTTTTTTATTTTCCTATTTTTTTTCCCCCTCCCCCTTCCTTTTTTCCCCCTTTTTTTTCTTCTTCTTTTTTTTTCCCCGCCGTTTTTCGTTTTTTTTTTATTTTTCTTTCCCCATTCATTCATTCATTCATTCCCCTTTTCCCCCTCTTTTAAAAAAGGAAAATTCACGTTCGTCAGCGAACTCTATCTGAAAATTTTAAAATTAAAACGAAAAAAAAAACCGCTTCCCGAAAAATAACAAAAGAAAGGAAAGGAAAGGAAAAAAAGGGAGATTTTAATTTTATTTTTTGCGGTTAGATGGAACCACTGGAAAATGATTAAATTTCCTTTATTTTTTTTTTATTATTTTTGTTTTTCCAGAAGAATTTTATCCGATCCTAGTTTAACGAGTAAAAAAAAACAAAAACAAACGAAAAAAACAACCACAACCGCTACAACAAACATAACGACAAACAGAAAAACGTTCCAACTCTATAATTAAAAAAAAAAAAAAAAAAAACCCGAGATAAAAAAGGAAAAAAAGGAAAAAGGAAAATTAACGGGCTTTTAAAAATAAAAAACAATAATTACGATAATGATAATAATGATAATAACGGTAATTATACCATCGATCGGAAAATATTTCAAATGATAAAAAAAAAAGAAAGTAAAATAAAATAAAATAAAAAAAGGAAATTGAAAAACTTTTTACAAAGTCACATATCAAATTAAATGGGGTGCCAAAAAAAAAAAAAAAATAGAAACTTTCCTATCGTTTTCCGCCGCCATTTTCTTTTCCCTTATTACCACTATAGCCACCGCCACCACCACCATCACCACCACCCTTCTCTCATTCATTTCGAAAAAATTTTAAACCGCTTTAGAAAACTATCATGTAAACCCGTGTAAACTAACTTTTATTTTAATGACGGAATTTTTCTTTTTCGCGCCATTTTTCTTCCATCCCCTTCCCTCTTATTTACCATTTTTCTTCCTCCCTCCTTACCCATTCGATTTTGTAACCGAACGACGACGGCAACCATTTTTTTTTTTTTTTTCTATTTCCTCGATCGAAAAACAAAAACAAAAAAAAAAATTTTTTTTAACACGTTAAAGTTAATTAACGAAACCGCAAATCGCGGCGCAAGTTTTATTAGAGACTCCATTTTATAAGCACATAATAACAAAAGAGAAGGAAACATTATAGAAAAATATAAAGATAGAAAGAGACGGAGAGAATGAAAATCGAAAAATAAAAAAAAAGGTTAAAACTTTTTAATTAAACGGAAGTAGTTAATTAATTAATCCATTAATTATAAATATAATATATAAATTAAACAAACTCGCGCGAAAAATTATAAAAATTATATCCAAAAACCTTCTTTTCTATTTTTTTTTTTTTTAATGGAAATCCTTCCCTTAAGTACTTCCGCCGCCCCTACACCTCCCTCAATCCCTCCTCCCTTTCCTGTCCTTTTTCAATTAATAATTCTCTCACTTACTTCCTTATATGTATATATATATATCTCATATCCTACCTATAAAATAATAATAATAATAATAAAAAGTTTTGAAATAAGATAAAATTCTACTACTGCTACTGCTACAAAACTTTTCATTTGAGCCAACATTACAAAAAAAAAAAAAAAAGTTTCAAATTTTAACTTTTTCAACGACTTCCGTTCGTTGATAAAATTCTAATCGAATTTAAAAAAAAGACGTTCGATCGATCGAATATTTCGAACAAGAAAATTAATTTAATTTTTCCTTTTCTTTTCCTTTTTTCTTTTTCCTTTTTTTTTTCGTTAATGTAAATTTTTTATTTTATTTTCATTTCCGATGATGATGATGATGATAATAATAATAATAATAATAATAATAATAATACTAATAATAATCAACCGAATCTAATTAAAATCGGTTTTTTGTGGAAATTTTTAAAAACATCAAAAAAAAAGAAAAGAAATCATTTAATTTAATCCTCATCGTATCAAAATAAGTTTTAAAAAAATTATTAATTAAAAATATTATCATTATCATCATCATCATTATTATTATTAAAAAGAAACAAAAAAAAAATTGAAATCGTAAAAAATTTTCCAGTTTTGTTTGTTTTGTTGCTGTTCTTATCAAACAAATGATTTAAGTTTTGTGCGTTTTTAATATAATTTTCAACGATTTTTAAGAGGGGGGAGGGGGTGAAGGGAAGAGGGGAAAGAATGAAACTTTCGAAAGGCAAAAAATCAAAAAAAAATAAAAAAAAAACGAATAAACAGGGAGAATGAAAGTGGAAAACCTAAAAAAAAAGCAAGAAGTCCAAAAAGAATAAAATTTAAAAAAAAAAAAAATTCGTTCGGACAACTAAAAGAGAGGGAGATAGGGGGGGGGAGCACGGGGAAAATGTGGTGATCACGTTTTTGAACTTGTGTGTACGTGCGTCATCATCACGGTCGTGCGTTGACGGTTAAACGAAAACAAAAACACGTCAATTATCATTATTTTTTCCTTTCATCAAAGATCGGAAAACCAACCAAACGCGTCTTTTCGGAAAGAGTCTAAAGACACGACGACGAGTATTAGAGATAAGTGCTAAGTAACTGACATCGTTACCACGTTTTTTTCTTCCTTTTTCAGCCTACTTACCTCCCCTTTTTTTTTACCGATCCCTTTTTGTTTAATTAGTCGTGGAAACGAACACCCTTCGATAATCCGCGAACGCAAACACAGGAAACGGAAACAATTGAGAAAAGGCAAAGGTGGTATAGAGCGTAAGTAAGTAAGCTTACTTTCTACTGCCACGTCTACAATTACATTACAATTACCACTCACCGGTTTGAGCGAATCCCTACAAATGATGTGATCTGAAGGCGTTGCCGAACGTGGTACTCCATCCAAAGCCGTCACTTCGTTTATTTGAGGCGGGGATGGCGGCGGTGGAAGATCATCGCCTCCGCCATTAAATCGAGCTTTCTGAAATAAAAAAAAAAGAAAAAATTTTTTTATTTTCTTTCTAGAACTTTCGACGAAACTTTCCTCTTTTAAAGGAGGTTAATTAAAACGACGACTTTTGTCAAAATGCCAACAAAATTTTCTTCTTTTCGTCGTCATCGACTCTTCTTCTCCATTTTTTTTTCCTACGTTTATTCCAAAAAAGGGAAAGGAGAGAAGATAATAATAATAATAATAATAATAGTAATAATAAAAACAAAAAAAAAGGTTTTTGTTTTGACGAAGGGTTGCGATAATGGCGTCTTATAATTATCCCCCCACCCTCCGTTTTTAATGAGCTCGAAACAAAGAAACTTGATGAGAAAAAAAAAAAAATTTTTTTTTTTTTTTTCGACCATCAACGCGAACGGGGCAACGAGACGACGACGACGACGACGTCCGCCATCATTGGTAATAATAATAATAATAAAATCGCAGTCAAATTAAACGTTGGAAAACAAACAATCCGTGATTTATACGTACGTGAGATTTATGAGAAAGACAACAACAATCGCAGTGAAAATAGGATTTCCTGTCTTTCAAACTCCTGTTGTTTCTACGTTTCCGCCTTATCCTCCTGTTGTTGCGAACTTTTCCGGGAACGGAGTACATGTAATTTGAAAAACGCCTTCGCGAATGACGAACGATCGATACCCAATCGATCATTTTATTTTATTTTATTTTATTTTTTTATTTTTTTTTCTTTCTCCCGATCACGTTCTTATCCTCCGATTGGAAACGTTAATAATATCGTTCCCTCCCCAAACGTTTAAGTTTTCAGTCAAATTTAAAGTGAAAAACATTGGTCCCCCGCGTGTGACGGAGTCGTTTGTTCAAAATCTTTATCCGAGTCTTACACCATCCGGAAATTTCATTAATTATTGACGAGTAAATAAATCATTTGCTGCGGTATAAAGGAAAACGAGAGAAAAGAAAATTTATTCGTGACGATTATTTAAACAACAGCAAACTACATCCCACGACAGACAAACAACAACAACAATAATAATGATAATAAAGAAAATAAATATAACTCGAACCCTATCGAAACTAAAACAAAAATCTTTTATTTGTAAAAAAAAAAAAAAAACACGCGCGAACGCGTTACTTTATCCCTTCCCCTTCCCTCCTCTCCGAAAAAAAAGGTAGTGGGGAGGGAAGGGGTATTAACGGCCTCGTAACTACCATTTTCCTATTTTCCGTCCAAAATAAAAATGAAATCAAACGTTAATTTGACGTAACGTCACTCAATTTTTTTCAACGGTTAAAAAACTTTTCTAGAAAATAATAATAATAATAATAATAATAATAATGATAATAATTCGACTTATTAAAAATATTTTTACAATTAATTAATTCATTTATTTTGGCGTTGTTGACAAAAAAAAAAAAACATCACGATGATAATAATAATAATTAATACACGAATTTTATTTCGAAAATGACGAAATTTAAACTTGTGCCACGTCTACGGCGACGACGACAACGACAAACTAAGAAAAAAAAGGTGAATTAAAAACGCGGCGAACGGATAGAAATAATTTCTAGAAGGAAATTATTTAAAGTAATAAATCAAGAAAGTGAGGGGTCGGTTGGTTGCGAAGAGGAGTGGCCTCCACCCCCACAATCCAGTAGTGATGACGGATTGTTTGATGAGTTATATGGAAATGCCACGTTCAGAAACTCGAAAAAGGGAAAAATGTCGACATTGTTAAATTCGCGAGATGAAAGACGGGGAGAGAGAAAGAGGGAGAGGCCGGAAGAGAAATAGAGAGAAAGAGAAAACCAAGTTAAACTTTAAACGCTCCCCTTGAAAACTAAACTCTGACAAAGCACTAATGTTCAAACAATGAAAAAAAATACACACGGAAAGTTTCGTTTTCGTCGACAGTTTTCCTAAGCAGAAGACAAAAAAAAAAAAGCAGAAGACAAAAGAGAAGAAAAAAAAAAAAATAAACTTCCGGCTTCGTGATTTTTCGAACTCAAAAAAAAAATCCGACCACATTTGCATTCTTTCTCCAGCAAAAAAAAAATTCCAGCGTTAAAAATTATTATTATTATTATTATTATTATTATTATTATTATTATTCAAACAACCGTGAACTAGAGAGAGAGAGAGAGAAAGAGAGAGAGAGAACGTTACCGCGAATCAAACTCGCAAAACTTATAATAATAACAATAAATTTTATTTTATTTTTAAAAAACCCGAGCCGGCCTGCGTTATACGAATCGGTAAAAAAAACGCGCGTATTTTTCTTCCTTTTTTGTTTCGAACGCGGCGTTCGAACGTTTTTAACGTAATCAAAATACAAAAACGGAGAAGATTCCAGGGAAAAAAAAAAAAAAAAAAGAAGAAGAAAAAAAAAAAAAATTAAAACAATTTTTTTCCTCGTGGTAAAAAAAAAAAAGAAAAAAAAGAAAAAAAAGAAAAAAAAACCTTTTGACCCTTTTTACGAAACCTTTCGTTGCTCCCGTAAAAAAAAAAAAAAAAAAAAAACATAAAAAAAATTTAATTTAATAATGATAATTATAATAATAATAATAATAATAATAATAATAATAGCGAAAACCCCTGCTTGGCAAAAAAAAAAATTCTCGTTTTTCCGGAGAACCCCCTCCTTTAAAAAAATGCATTTTTGAAATTTCCCGACAAAATGTGGGAGGGGGAGAAGGAGGGAAAGGGATGAACAAAATATTTTTTTTTTTGTAACGGTCGATCATCGATTTCGAATTTTAAATAAAACGTTCGTTTGTTTGTTTAATCGTTTGTTCGCTCGTTTCGTAGTTTTCTTCTTTTTCCGACTTCCTGACACCCGCGGCGCGTTTTTTTTTTCTTTCCATCCTTTCCTCTCATTTTCCTAACGTTACCATACCGACCGACCGGAACGATGTGACGGTCGGTCGTCGGCGTTTTCAAACGTTCGGATTTGTTGGTGTAAAGGCGACAATTACGAAGAGAAAAATAATAATAATAATAATAATAATTTTCCATAGTTGCACCAGCCGTTCGAAAAACAATAAAATAAGAAACGTTAAACTTTTCTTCTCCTTTTCACCTCCGATTTCACTCCCTCCCCCCGGGAAAATTTTTTTTTTTCCTTCTCCTCCTCTTTCAAACCATTTACTTTTAATTCATATGAAACCGGATATAGATAGATAGATAGATTGATATAAAACTCATTTCTCTTTATTTAATTTTTTTTTAGTAATTTAATATCGCATTACTCCGACATTCGATCTAAAAACGGTTCCGGACATTTTCCGTCTTTGAAAATTACAAAAAAAAAAAAAAAAAAAAAAAAAAACTCGCGTTCGGATCCCCACGTTCGCGTGTGTTTTCCGGTTTTCCCACGAAAATTCCAGGCAATCATTTGCATCATTCGATTCCACTCTAGTTAAAAAAATTACTCCCACGATAATTTTAATAAATTATGCTGCTGCGAAGGGGGAAAGGGAGAAATAGTATTAATAATAATAATAATAATAATAATGATAATAATGATAATAATGATAATATTAATAATAATGGCAAAACGAAATGACTTAATTAAAAATAAATAAATAAATACTGAATTGCGTCGATCGTGAGATTATAATTATTATTCATTATTCATTAATCGATTTATTTATGCGTAAATTAATCATGATAATGATAATAATGATAATTTTTGAAAGCTTTCGTCATTTTAAAATTTGTTATCCATCGGGAAAAGACAACAAAAAGAGAGAGAAAGGTGGTATGGAAGAGCAAAGGTATACGGGAGAGCGGAAGAAGAAAGAAACGGAGGTGTATGAGGTGGGGGGAGCGAAACGAAAGGGGGCGGGAAAAAAACCGGAAATAATTAAATCCTTTTTACAAAAACAATAAAACAATGTAGAACGCAAAACGAAGGGAAAGGGAAACAAACGTATTGATTGTTATTTTAAAATTAAGTTCCGATTTTAATAAATTTACGTCAAATCAATTGAACGCCGGCAATTTTTCTTTTTCTCTTATTTTCTATTTTCTTTTAACAAAAACAAATTTTAATTTTATTTATTTATCATCATCATTATCATTATCAATCGATCGATATCAGGCATATAAAATCCTGATTTTAATCATGTTCCCGACACAGAATTTTTCAACTCGAATCCATTTCGTAATCAAACATCGTAAAACGTGTTGAACAATTTTTAAAATCCATTTCCGTTTCCCTTCGTTCCACCACGTGACCATTTCAAATTAATTAACATCGATGGTATAAAACGTCATTTGCTGTTTTCTTGTCTTAAATACACTTACGAGCACTCGAACACACACACACACACACAATAAAAACAAACAACGTCGAAACCTTTTTTTTTTCTTGCTTTCGTGACAACCTTTTTACCAAGACAAAAACCTTCATCATCATTATTATTATTATTATTTTCTTTCGTCAAGTCACGACCGAACGAATCGAATTTTTTTATTTCGACGGATGAAAATAAATTTTTTAAATAAAAAACATTTGTTCGCGTAAACAAAAATACCAACGAAAAATCTGTGCCGCGTGAGATTTTCGTGTAAAAAGTCTCAAAAGCTTTTGCCAGATGGAAAAAAAAAAAATCGAACGAAATGTATTTGTGAAAATTTTGCGTGTTCTCTCTCTCTTTCTCTCTTTATCTCCCCTCCTCTTTCTCTTTCTCTCTCTCTTTTTGGCGAAAAATTTCAATCTTATTTCGTTTACACATCATTGTGTGTGTCTGTTTATTTTATTTTTTTTTCATATTCGGCGTTCGAGGTAATAATCTTTCTCTTTCTCTCTATCTCCACGTAACACGGGTATTTATCGTAGTATAAATCTTTTTTTAAGTTAGTGCCACGTTTAAATACGTCACAGAGTAAATGAACAAATTAATTAAAATAAAATAAAACGTGATGAAATTTCGTTTTTTTTTTTCGCACGAAACGACAAAAGACATTCATCAAATTTATTAATTTCCTTTTATCGTAAATAAACGTACTCGCCGCCCTCCTTCCTCCTTCTTCCTTCTCCCTCGACCCCCCAAAAAAAAATTTACGAAAAAATAAAAGAAAAATAAAATCATGCGCATGTGCTTAGGGAATAACCGATGGAAAATGCACACACACACACACACACACAAACGGTATCACCATCAAATCCAACACCTTTGCCTCTTACGATAATAATAATAATAAATAATTTTCAATATTTTATGTATACTGCATCACAAAATAATAAAAACCCCGTTCGATAACGTGATGATAATAATAAAAAAAAAAATTTATTTTTCGAAAAAAGGATCGAGAATAAAAGAAGGCTGTAAAAAAAAAGGACGAAAAAAGAAGGACTGCCGAATAAAAAAAAACCAACGGGGAAAAAAAAAGAAAAGAATGGAAATCAGTGAACGGGAATTGCGAACCAACAATAATAACAAGCACGTGCGGGGCGTTCGGAAGACTGAATACGGAGCATGCGATCGAAACGACGACAAATGACGGCGTCGCCCAGGCAAACTATGTGAGACTAGTTTTTCGATTTTCAGCCGAACGCCCTTTCCCGAAAGAGAGCAATATTATTACAAGATGAAAATAAAACAGAAAAAGAGAGAGAGAGAGAGAGAGAGAGAAAGAGTGCGCGAACGAGAGAAAGAAAGAGAGAGAAAATTTCGAAAAAGCTTAAGTAGCTTAGCTACCAAAACTTACGATAATTTTAATTTTTTTTTCCCTTTTTTTTTTTTAATTTAATGCATAATCTCCTTCATTTGATTCCTCATTATTATCATTATCATTATTATTATTATTATTATTTTCATCATCATTAGTATCATCATTATTATTATTATTATTATTATTTTTTTTTTTAAACATGCTTTTCGTTTCAATAAAATTTAATAACCAAATTTAATTTAGTTGTAGTAGCAGTAGTATTTTTTCCCATTATCCATTTTCCCTCATTTTTCTTTTCCATTTAACGTTTTTAATTTGACCTTTGACCTTTTACCCCAAATTACAAAAAAAAAAAATTCGAAAGGAGTTTGAAATCATCATTCAATCATCGACGACGTAAATCTCATTCGTCGGGTCTTAGAGTGGAAACCGGGAGGAATAAAAAAAAGGAAGAGGAGGGAATAGAAAAAGAGAGAGAGAGAAAGAAAAACCGGAAGTACTTTCGACGACGAGCAGGAGAAATACCTTTGAAACCGAACAATAATAATAATAATAATAATAATAATTGTTTGACCGTTAAAAAATAATTTAAAAAACCGACAAAAAATCTTCTTAACCGATCATTCGTCCTTCTTTTTTTTCTCTCTTTCTTTCTCCCCCCCCTCTTCCCCCTTCTCAATCTTTCGAACAAAGCCAAAAACTTTATTTAAATAACAAAAAAAAAAAAAAAATAAAGATGACGATGATGATGATAATAATGATATTAATAATAATAATAATGCCACGTCAATCAATGCCAAAACTCAAGTCAAAAAAAGAGGGGGGATCTCATCTCTCATTATTATTATTATTAATAAAGTCTACGTTAAAAATGAAATTTCGCGGTCAAAATTTTTATAAAATCTAATCTTAAATTTGAGGTTAATTTTATGTTTTAATGATGATGATGACGACGACGACGACGACAACAACAACAACAAACAAAAAAAAAAAAAAAAATTAATTATTCTTCGAATCAGAACCGTATCCCCCTTTTTTTCCTCGAAAAAAAACGAGTGATTTGCTGTCGCCTTATATATTAAAAAAAAAAACTAACTAATTTTATTAATCACGTGACTTCGAATCAATTACCACTACCACCATTACACCCCCTCCCTCCCGCCAGACTAAAATCCAGGAATCGGTGAAAATTAATAAAAAGTTGTTCGACGTTCGCGTGCGTGCTCAAAAAAAATCTTCTTATTCCAAAAATAATAATAATAATAATAATAAAAATAAAAATAATAATAATAATAATAATAATAATAATAATAACAATAATAATAATAATAGTAATAATAATAATAATAATAATAATAAAGAAAACAATAAAAGTATTTTTATGCTAAGCGAGTCAAGTCGAGTTGAAAAAAAAAATTCCAATTTAAGAGTAACGGTTACTCTGGTAACCGGTTAACTCTTTCTCTCTCTCTCTCTCACACACAAAAAAAATAATCTCTGTACGACGAAAAAGAAGAAGATGAAAAAAAAAAAAAATACATACATACGAATACGAGAAAAAAAGGAAAAAAAGGAAAATGGGAAGGGAAATTTTTTTTTTTTTTGCCATCTGTTAGCGAACTAGTGAAATTTTAAACGTTTCTAAACGAAACGAAAGAGACGAACGTACGAACGAACGTACGAATGAACTGTTTTCGTGATGAAAAAAGAAAGAACGTGAAAAAGTCGAACGGGGGAGGGCGTTGCGAAAAACTTTTCCAAAAAGAAATTTTCCGAGCGAAACGAAAGCAGAACAAAATAATAATAATTTTTTAAAAAATTTTAATTGAGTTTCATTTTGCTACTACGGTCGGGGAAGAAAAATAATAATAATAATAATAATAATAATAATAATAATAATAATAATAATAATAATAATAATAATAATAATACCGCGTAATAATGACGATGACGTAATAATAAGAGTATTAAAATCTTCCTCAGGGGGGGAAAAGAAAAAAAAAATCTTGACAATCGACGGTTGAAAGAAAATGAAAAAAAAAGCGAGAGAGAAAAAAAAGAATGTGCGTGTGTGTGTGTGTGAGAGAGAGAGAGAAAGAAACAGGTTCGTAAAAAATGTTTCATAGCACGACAACCTGGAAAAGATTAACAACAAAGTCATAACGCCGCGTTTTTTTTTCCCCCTCTTCTGCGTATTTAATAACATCAACAACACGAGCTTTCTCCTTTTCTTCAAAAGTGATAAATTAATTTTACCAAAGCCAGAGAGAGAGAGAGAGAGAATATTTTAATAAAATCACGAACGAAGCAGCCATCTTTGAAATTTCATTCCGTCAATTAAATAATAATAATAATAATAATAGTAATAAGAAATGACCCTTGAGAGAGACAGATAGAGACGGCCGCATGAGAGATTCTCTCATTCAACGTTTTCCAAAAAACTTTCCACTTCTTTAACCTTCTTATCCTGTCCAAAATTTAACAAAAGAACCGGAACCATCTTCTTTTATTATCATTATCATTATTATTATCATTATTTTGTTTAATAATAAACCACATATTGACGTTTTATACAAACAACGCATAAAGTTTCATGTTGGACCAAAAAATAAAAATAAAAAAAGACAAACAAACGAATTCATTTTCTTTTTTTTTCAAATTTCTCAAAGATTCTATTGACACGACAACAAAGAAAGCCTAACGGAGGACATTTTTTTTATGTCGTACCCGAGAAAACCAAATTAAGTTTTAAATTACGGTGGAAAAAAAATAAATAAAAGAATTAAATCCGAAACCTTATAAACTAACGACGAGTGTCGCGCAGTACTTGATATTTTCTAGTACCACGTTTAACAGTCTCTCTCTTTTACATCATCATCATCATCATCATTCATCGTTTTTTCCAGAACCCTTTTCTTCTTTTTCATCATCTTTTCCTTAACCTTTCTTCCCTCGACGAATCATTCTTTCCTTTCCATCGAATTAATCACAATTCCTTACGAAATCGGTCGCATTTTGGTAAAATACACGAAAAAACTATAAGGAGGAGAGAGAAGGAGAGAAAGAGAGAGAGAGGGGAAATAATAATAATAATAATAATAATAATAATAATAATAATAATAATATTAAACCGCTAACGGCGTGTTTTCATTTTTGGAGAATCATCCAAACGATTCTTCCTTCCTTCGATGGGAAAAAAAAAACCGTCGGTCGTTTTTCCCGTCGTTCCCCATTTCTCCTTCCGACACATTTTCCGGAACAGGAAAACGAAAAAGGCACAAATCCCTTTTGGCAAAAATTTCTTCGCGGGTTTCTTTTAAAAACTTTTTCCACCGACCCGATTGTCGGGTTATTTAAGATCGATGAGAGACCGACCGACCGCCATGATTAATTTCCCGCTATTTTACTTTAATTACTTTTCTTCGATTGTTATTTTTTCCTTTTTTAACGTCCCCTTCCCCCCACTCCTCTCCTTAACCGCAACGAATATAAAATTGTTTTGATATTTATTATTATTTTTATCATCATCATTTCCGCGGCATGGCAAGAAAATTTTTTTTTTTTATTTTTCTCCCTTCCTTTTTCCCAAACAAAATTAATCGCGATAATTTCGTGGAATTAACTCGTAAAATACTCATAAGTTTAAAAAAGGAATAAGTTCATATAAAACCTTAAAGTCGTAAAAGAATTAAACAAACAAACAAACAACAACAACAGGAAAAGTCGTATAAAGAATTATAAAAATGCTGTCGTCGTCGTCGTCTTCGTCGTCGTCGTCGCATAAAATAACAAAAATTAACCTACAAATTACGTCGTCGGAGGCTTCCAAATAATTTAAAAAAAAAAAAAAAAAGTAAAAATTCATATTCATCACGTTTTAAATTAAAAAAAAAAAAAAGGAAAAAAAGGAAAAAAGGAAAAAAAAGAAGCAGAATCAAATTACCTCGTTAAAGAATCATATTCGAGACGATAAAAAAAAAAAAAAAATTTCCTTTGACGATATGAATTTTTCCACCTCCAGTCAAAACAATAAAATTATTTTCAAAAAAAAAAAAAAAAAAATCTGTATAATGAAAATGCGAATTCGAATTTTCTAAAAAAAAAAATTAAAAAAAAAAAAAAAAAAAAAAAAAAGGATTTTTTTTTTAATATTTACAACCGAAACCTTTTTTTTTTTTTCCCAGATGCCCTTGAGAGACGATTCCGAGCTGACGTCACATCTTTTCCATCTACTTCCGCGCAACCTGTGAATTTCCGGTGAGAGATTCGACGGCTGCCGGAATCGCGGAATCTTGTCGATCGTTTTTTCCCCCTCTCCCACTCCCATTCCCAGTCCCAGTCCCAGTCCCGGATCCTAAGAGATAATTATGTACCTTTTTGTTTCAACTTCCCATCCTTTCACAGGATACCCACTCTCCCCTCCCCCGAAAACTACTCCTTCTTCTGCTTCTTCCATTCTTTCCGTTTTTGTTATAAAAGTAAATCCTCACTCTTTTCATTCCTCCCTCTCTCCCTCTTTCGCTTTCTTTCCCGTCTCCTTGTTCGTTCGTTCGTTCGTTTTTTCCACTTCCGATAATTATTAATACGTCATCAACGATTGAATCATAACGCAAAATTGACCTTTGACCGAATCTAGTTCACTTTGTCGGTCTGTCACCGTCAGATTTAACCTCCTCCTCTTCCTCCTCCTTCTTCTCTTGAACATCGTCGTTGAAAATGACGTGATTTCCCCTTCTACTATTCTTCTCCACGAATTAATCTTTCTCTCAGTTTTTCCCTTTTCGTTTTATCCGGTATCTGATTCTAACGTTATCACAAGTTACTGATAAGGGAAAATTTTATTATGAACGACGTCCTTTGCTGATTGTCCTTTTCGATTTCCCCACGAGAAAATTTTTTTTTTTTTTAAATGGAAATGACATCAACGAATCGACAAAAATAATAATGTATTATTGTTTTTTTTTCATTATCATTATTATTTTTAATTCTCCTGCCACGTCAAAATAATAATTATTAAAAAAAACATTTTATTTTATTTTTTATTCTTTACTTTTTTTATAAATTAAATTATTTAAAAATGATTTAAA
This sequence comes from Pediculus humanus corporis, assembly GCF_000006295.1. Lineage (NCBI taxonomy): Eukaryota > Metazoa > Arthropoda > Insecta > Psocodea > Pediculidae > Pediculus > Pediculus humanus. The sequence goes on along the minus strand of NW_002987876.1, from coordinate 114,619 downwards.
TGAAAATTTCGAAAAACAAATAAAAATAATTCCTTTTTTTCCTATCTCTCTCTCTCTCTCTTTCTCTCTCGCTCATCTTTTTTATATTTTTACGACATAATCGAAGAACCGCAGGGGGAAAAAAAACAGAGAGAAAAAAAGGAAAAAAGAGAGAGAGAAAAAAATCTTTTGAAAAACCCTTGAAAAAGGCAACGAAAAAATTTTTTTCTTCTTATTGTTCGAAAATAAATGAAATTCAAAATTGTAAAAAAAAAAAAAACTAAGAAAATGAATTTCATTATCATCATCATCATCATCATTATTATTATTATTTTTATTTATTTAAAACACAACGCAAAATATAAAAAAAAATTAATTAAATAAATGATAAAATCAAAAACTTTAAAAGGACTTTCGGTAGTAGTAGAGCTTTTCATTCATTTAACTTTTTCTTTTTTCCCCACCGCCTCCCGTTCCACCCGCCTCCCGTTCCACCCGCCTCTTTTTTTGTGTGTGCTTCACTTTGTTTTTTCTTTAGAAAGTTTTTATTATTATTATTATTATTTTCTTTTCGAAGAAGAGAGAAAGAATGAGAGAAATGTAAGATCGATAAAGGGGTAGAAATGCGAAAATAATTTTTTTTCTATTTCGATTTGAATTTCGAAACATCTTGTCGTGGTAATAGAACAAAACAAAAACAAACATTTTCGCAAAAACATTTTACGCCGATAGGAGGCAAGAAAAAAAAACGCTGGGAAAATGACCGATTCAACGACGACTGACAACAGCAAAAAAATTAAAAAATAAACGATGAAAACTCGACACTTTTAAATTACATAATTTTTTTTTTTTTTTTGTTTAAACAATAAAAAAAAAGTAACCGCCATTAAAAAAATTATTTATTAATTAAATAAAGTTAAAAAAAAAGAAAAAGAAAAATACATAAAGCAGGCAAGTTTTCAACTACTCCCTCCCTCCCTCCCTGCCTCTCATTCTCCTCCTTTTCTCTCTCTCACTCTCCTCCTCTACTCCCTCTCACTCTCTCCGAACATTTAATTTTCCTCCACAAAAGTTTTTTTTTTTTTTTTTTTTTTTTTTTTTTTTTTTTTTGGGGGAAAAATAATAATAAAAAATTAAAAATTTAATATAATAAAAATATGTTTTTACAAAAGTTTTAAATGTGACAACCCTGTCAATTTATAATTCCATTTTTTTCCTTTTTTCTTTTTCTTTTTAATTTTTTATTATTGAACTACTTTTTTTTTTTATAAAAAAAATAAAATTTTTTACTTTTGTAAAAGTTAAAAATAAAAAAAATGGCGGGAAAACGACGACGACGGCGGCCGCGCGGGGGAGGGAGGGGGAAAAGGAAGTGACGTAGGAAAAAAAGTAAGAGAACTATTTTTAATGATTATTCATCGTTGGTTGAAATTTTCAAATGGGAAAACTTTTACTTGGAAAAAAAAAAAAAATTCTCATCTTTCTCTCCTTTCTTAATTTTTTTTTTTTCTCCTTTGGATTATTTATAGTCAAAGGTAAAATAAAAAAGGAAAAAGTTAATAAAAAAAAAAAAAAAACGTTACGTTACTTTTTTTTCTTTCCTTTTTACCGAATTAAAAAAAATTCGCTGTGCGCTTTATTGACTTCCCTTTCCTTTCTCTCTTTCTCTCCCCCCCCCAATTTTTTCCATTTTTCCTTTGGCTAGAATCAATGTCTACAAAGAAACGGAAAACAAAAAAAGGAAAAAATCATTTATTTATTACATTTTCTCGTAATAAAAATTTTCGACTCACTAGTCTCTTGATTAACTACTGCATTTACCCTGGAAATTATTAATTTTCTCCCTTTTCCCCCAGTTTTTTTCCCTTCTTTCCTTTTCCCCCCACTTTTTTAATGTGTCTTTTCCCATTTCCAACTCGTATATTTTTACTGATAAAATAATTATATGGCGCCGGCAACAATTTTCCAAAGTTAACAAACACAACAGAAATCGTTTTTTTTTTATTTCCTTTTTTCAGAAACGCTGGAAAACACCAAAAAAAAAAAATCACTACAACATCGAAATAATAATAAAACTCGCGTTTTTTTACAAAAAAAAAAAAAAAAAAAAAAAACCTCCCCTCCCCCTTCCTTCCCCTCTCGCAAAAAAAAAGGATTCTTTTTCGCGCGTAACACGAACGACAGCAAAAAAAAAAAAAATTTAATTAAATGATTTATTTTTTCCGGTTCAAACGCCCCAACAATTTATTCATTTTTTCCTTTTTTTTCCTACCGGCCGGCCTCCCCACGTATTTATCAACTTTCTTTACGCCCCTCCGTCCCTCATCCTTCCTCCTCCCGCCCCCAACCTGAAATCGTAAGGAGGAGAAAGAGAAAAAAAAAAGAAAACAAAGAATTTTATTTTTAATTAAAAAAAATAATAAAAATCGTTTTTTTTCATACCGACTTGAGAAAAATTCAACACTCTCTTTCTCTCTCTCTCTCTAAATCATTAGAAAAACGTCATTCGCACAATTAACTTCAGACGACAATTATATTAATAATAATAATAATAATAATAATAATAATAATAAAATACAAAATGATGATGTTGATGATGATGATGATGAAGATTCAATTGCTAATAATAAAAAAAAAAAAATCGAAATTGAATAATTTAAATTTTAAGAGAGAGAGGGAAAATTAAACGGCAGGGGTTCCGTGGAAGGGGCGAGGGCCGCGGGAGGTGGAGTCTCCTCTTTTAAATTTTTTTCCCCCCCACTTATTATTTCTTACCCTTTTTACGTGGCTGGGAGGGAGCAAAGATCAATCGCTCGATCGATCCATCGATTTAATTAAAAAAAAGTAAAAATAATCGACAATAAATAATTCCGATAAATTTTTTTTTTTTTTTTTTTAATGGTATCGTTAAATTCTAATGACACGACAATTTTAACGATTTAAAAAAAAAAAAAAAAATTAAAGACGTCGGAAAACGAAAAGAGAAAAAGAGAAATAATCACCGCCGCTTTGTATCGCCGATGGAAAATGTGCATTTGTTTTCGATTTTGAACCTTCGGGGGTTTTACTTATTATTATTATTATTATTTCCTTGTCTCCTCTTTAATAAAAAAAAAAGGTACGTTTCCTCCTCGCGTGGTTTATTACTAATACTACAACGTATCCATTAGGATAACCAAGAGTGCAATATAGACACAGACGGACACACTGGGGAAAACACATAAATTCAAATGTAACAAAACAAAAAAAAAAAAATGTTTATCCGGGATGAAAAGTTTTCAGTCGGAGAAAAATCTGGATGGGAAAAAAAAAAATTTTCCCCCGGAAAACCGTGTTTTTCATTTTCATTTTCATTTTTTTTTACACTCGTTCGTTTGTTTGTTCGTCCGCCATTTTTAAATATTTAAAAAAAAAAAAATTATGTCCGATTTTCCTTCTTTTTTTTTTTAAATTTTTTTTACTTTTCCTTCCTTTTCTCACGTCGCTCTGCTTCCACTTCGTTCTTTCTTTCTTCTTTTCTTTTTACTTCCTTCCTTCCTTCCTTTTTTTTTATCATTTGTGTAATAATAAAAAAAAAAAAAGGAAAAAAATTTCATACGTTTTGTGATTTTCCAACATCTTTTCCACCTCGTCACTTTTTTTCTATTCTTCTTCTTTCACGTTTTTTTTTTTTTTTTTTTTTTTTACACACCGAACATGTCGACTTTAGTTTTCTTTCTTTAAGTAATAAAATGTCAAGCCATTTACTAATGGATTTTTTTTGTCTTTTTCTCTTCCTTTTTCTTCTTCCCCCCTCCCCTTCCGCATTTCTTTCCGTGCTTTAGAATTTTATTATTTTAAAAATCACTTCGGGGATAGTAAAAATGCGTACGTGCGTGTGCGCGTTAAATAAAAAAAAAAAAAAAAGTAAAATCTCTTTCCACGTAATAATTTCAAAGATAAAAAATGATTTAATTTATTATTATTATTATTATTACGTTTCCGCCGGAAATAAATTCACATGTATTCTTTGTTTGACGTGATTTTCGCATAAAAAGAAAAGATAGAAAGAGGAAAACAAAAATTTCGAAAAAAAATCAAAAACTTTATATAAATTTTCTTCGTGCCACTTTATTTATCTTTTTTTTCTGTCTTTTTTTTTCTCAACTTCCGCCATTTTTATTTTCCCTCCTTTTCTTTCCTTTTTTTAAAATCAAAATCCTTCGTAAGAAAAGAAGCGGCTGTCCAAGTCCTCTTTTTTTTTTTTTTTTCAGTTAAAATTAAGATGACGTTTGTTCATCTGCACCCGAAAAAAATCCAGCGGACATATTTGATCGGGATCAACCACATGTTTCAGTTTAAAAAAAAAATGAGAGAGAAAGAGAGAGAGAGAAAAAGAGGGAGAGAAAGAAAAAGAGAAATATAAGAGAGAAAGCGAGGGAGAGAGAGAGAGATGGACGCAAAATAAATAAAAGAAAAATTTCCAGTTCGAATGTCTCTTTTTCCTATTTTACTTTGTAGCAAAAGAATTTGCTACCGTTCGGTTTTGCTCATTTTAATCCAGAGATATATAAATCAAAAAATTTTAACGATATTTTTCAAAACAAACAAACGCAAAAACAAACAGTTTTTTAACGTTTTTTTTTTTTTGAAAAATTGTTCGGCCATTTAACAATTCATGGTTCATTTTAAAGGGAAACACTAAATAAAATAAACTTATATTAACTCTCTCTCCCCTCTCTCTCCCCCTCTCTCTCTCTATCCCTTTCATTTCCCCCTTTTTTTTCATATAAAATTTTAACTTTCACTTCTGCTCTTTCCGGCCCATCGGGTTTTTTTCCGGAGGGACCTTACGAACTCTAGATTCTACCAACACACAAAAAAAAAAAACTTCGCAACGTTTACTTTCCCATCCTTTCCTTTCTTTTATTTTTCGTCTTATTTTTATGCTTCATCTTCAATCATCTCCGGAAAATTTTCTCTATCTCTATCTCTCTCTTTTGGTTATTTTTATTTTTTTCTTTCTTTTCTTCTTTCATTTTTTTCTCGTTTTTTATAAATGGATGGAAAAACCTCGAGGTTAAAAAATACTTTCCCCCCTTCTTTCTCTTCCATCCACGCCATTTTTTTTTTTTTCATTTTTCGATATCTCGATCCTAAACGATATAAAATAAGAGATTGAGGGAGAAAGGGGGGAAACGCTCGTGTTTTTTCGGAGCAATTTTCCGAGCATTTCCTTTCAACCATAATAATTCTTCATTTATAACTTTACGTTTTCTTTTCTTTTTTTTCTTGTCGTCGTCGTCGTCGTCGGAGCGCCAAAACAAATTTTTATCTTTTCGTATACGCAAAACGCGCGTGCGTTTTGCGTAAAATACATCGCAAAACGGAAATGAAAAAAAAAAAAAAAAAACTCGAAAAGTCATCGTAAAAAGTCGCACAAAAAAAAAAGAAAAACGCTGAAGGCGAGATAATTAAAAACACCGACAGAAAGAAATGGAGAAAAAAGAAAAAAAATCATTTCCGAAGTTTAATTAGGTTGTAAATCATTAATTCGATTATGAAGTATTACGAATAATAATAATAATAATAACTCGGATTTAAAAAAGTGAGAGAGAGAGAAAATCACGATCGAGTTAACACGACGAGTTGGAAAACGTACCGACTTGAAATAAAAATCAATTAAAAAAAAAATAACAAAACGCACGTAATGCAAACACTCACGCACGCACGCACGCACGCAAAAACACGAAGAAAAAAAATATAATAAAAGAAAGGAAAGAGAGAGAGAGAGAGAAAAATGACACAAAAAAGGATTAAGAAGCCAAATCTCATTTTTTTTTTCTTTTGAATAGTTGCCGAGAAGCTCGAAAATCGAAAAAAAAAAAAAAAAATTTTTTTTTTGTTTAGAATAAATAAATCTTTTTCGTCTGCTATAGCTCGTCTTATTTTTATTTTTTTTTTTTTTACATTTTTATTTTTACCGCTCCGCCCCTTCCCGCCTAAACCCCCCCTGAAAAACCCTCCCCAACGCCATCGATTCGTATTTTTTGCGTTCTTTATGTATTACCAAATGAAAACCTTGACGTTTCATTTAAACTTTTCACATAATTTCAGTCTCCTGACACGTGTGCGTATTCGTCGCATACTTTTTCACAATGCAAAAAAATAAGAAACTCGGGCCCCCCTCCTGTCACACTACAGTAACGAGAAAAAGTGTGAGAGAGAAAAAGAAAACAAAAAAAGAAAAAAAAAACGTCAAAAGACGACAAAACTCTCAACAACAACAACAAACACAAACAAAACTCAAACAAAATTAAAACAAATAAAAATTTTAAAAATAAAAAAAAGTTTTCACAAACAAACAAAAGATTTTCCACCGTTTTGTAGTTTCGCGATAGTAAAACAAACAAACAAACAAAAAAAAAGTGGATAAAGAATAAGAAAAAGAAGAAAATCCCGGAAAAATGTCATACGATAATTAAATCACAGTAAATTTTTCTTTTTTTTTCCCTCTCCCCATCAAACGATAAATCCATCCGAACGAAAAAAGAAAAGCTAGAGAAAACTAGAGAAAAATTCAAAATATTTTTTTTTTTTTAAATTTTTCCGACCGGAAAAACTTTTGGAAAATCGTAGAAATCAGAAAAAAATTTTCCGAATTCTATAGAAATTTCCTCGAATCGAAATCGCGCAACCGAGTTTAAAATTTAATTTTTTTTTTTTTTCTTTAAAAGAGTGACGATTTCAAAACGTGAATAAATCATCGTCTTATTATTATTATTATTATTATTATTATTATTATTATTATTATTATTATTATTATTATTATTATTATTATTATTATTTAATTACGCGTTTTAATCATCATTCCGTGAATGGAAAAAAAATGATAATAATGATAATAATAAACGATTCATTCATTCACAAAATTCAAAGGGAGAAAAAAACAAAAAAAAAAAAAACAAACGAACAGAAACGAACCTTTGTGTTATCACAAACAAACACAAAAAGGACAAAAAAATTTTCTTCTGCTGTTTTTCTTTTGCATTCCTTTCCCCCCCTCTTATATTCTTACTCCGCGTTTTGAAAAAAATCCTTCGGGAACATCAAAACTATTCAAAGGTATACGACGGGGTTATTAAAAATAGCGTCGAATCCAAAATCCTTTTAAAAAATGAAAAAATTTTCCTGATTCGGAAAATGTTAATAATAACAACAACAACAACAAAATTGTTTGTTCGTTTGTTACATAATTATTCTTCGTAAATAATTAATAATAATAATAATAATAATAATAATAATAATAATAATAATAATTAATAATAATAATAATAATAATAATAATAATAATGATTTCGACGACGAAAGAAACAAACCATTCCTTCTCCACTCCCAAAAACGTTTTTTTTTTCCTTCTTTATTTCCATTCTTTCCATAAAATTCCAAAAGAAACAAACAAACAAACAAACGAAACAAACAATTCCAGTCACGGTCGGCCATATTGTTGTACTATTATTTCCGGTTGATTAAATTTTCAATAAAAAAAAAAAAATCTCCAAAAGTTATATGGAAAACCGTTTTTATTTTCCTTCGTTTTTTTTTTTTTTTTTGTGCGTGTGTGTGTAAATACGAAATGAAACGACCCCCGAAAAAAGATGGCGACGGCAATGACGACGACGACGATGACGACGACGATGATGATTACGATGATGATGATAATAATTAAATATAATTAAAAAATCTTATCTTTGTTTTAAGCAAATAAAAGGATTAAGAAAAATTTTCTTTTCTTTATAGCAGACGACGAATAACGACGTCTCCAACGGTTTTCATTTCAATCACCTGGAACGTCACCCGTAAAAAAAAACGAGAATCGTCTTTGGGTCTTCGGACAAAAGACAGGTAAGTTATCGTGTGGGGAGTTTGGGAAAAATGGGGGGGGGCGGTGGTAAGGGAAAACTAAATTTTTTTTTCACCACGAAATCAATTTCGAAACGAAAAACGTTGTTATCGCAAAAACGTTTCATCTTCTTAACGACGCAACAAATTATATGAGGAAAAAAAAAAATAAACTCGGTAATTTATAACCAAGTATAACGATCTGAGGTGACCCCGCAGCTTTTCTATTACTCTCACCCTCACCCCCACCCCCTCCCCGCAATAACAAAATTTATTTATCGCGCTGATATATATTTATATAAATTTCTTCTTCCCCCCCATGAGCGTTCATAAAAAAAAAAATTTTCCCGACATTTTTCATTTTGTAAGAAAAAAATAAATAAATGAATAATAATAATAATGATGATGATGATGATAACGGTAATAATAAGGGAAGAAACACCGACAAAAACGACGACGACAACAGAAGCAGAAGCAGAAGAAAAAAAAATCATAAATAATTTTTCGTTTTTCCTAAAAAAAAACTCATTTTTATCCTTTTCCATATAAACAGTTATTGTCCAATTTGTGAAAACGACGTGTCGCTCGCGAAGAAAAAGCAGCAGTAGCAGGAACAACAGCAGCAGCAGGAGGAGAAGCAACGGGGGGAAGGGAGGGGAAGAAAAAAAGTAATGATGATGATGATGATGATGATGATAATAAAAGTAAAAGTAAAAAGAAAATTTCGAATGAAAAATCAAATAAAAAAAAAAAAAAGAAAAAATTATTATTGTGTAACTTTTTTTTTCTTTTCCTTTTTTCCTTTTTTTCCTTTTTCTTCATCTTTTTCTTTCATTCATATTTTTCCCCTCTTTTTCCTTCTTTTCTTTCATTTTTAAATTCAAAAAAAATTTTTTTTATCCACTTTCGGTAATAACTTTCCTTTTTATTCTTTTTTTTTTTTTTCTTCCACCCTCTCTCCTCCTCCTTCTCCTTTTCTTTCACCCTCTCTCCTCCTTCTCCTCCTCCTTTTCCTCGAACTTTCAATGTCAATTTTAACCTTTCATTTTCTTTGTCGTTTTTCCTTTATTTTTTTTCCTTTTTCAGATCGACGTGGCACATTTAATTTTTTTTTACATTGCGCCGAGCGACGACAGCACCAAACTTTTTACACACGCCCATCTACACTTACTTCTCTCACAAAAATATCATTATTATTATTTTCTCCCTCTCTCTCTTTCTCTCTTTCCAAGGAAAAAAAAAATAGATAGAGACAGAGAGTGAGAGAGGCTTACAGAGGGAAAATTGAAAAAAAAAAAAAAAATTTTTTTTTCTTTTCCTTTCCTCACTCACCCCTCCCACCTCCCCCTCTCCGACGTAAATTTTCGTTTCTTAGCAAAAATTTCCTTATCGAACCTTTTGTACTTTTCTAACCCTTTTTTTTTACCTTTGAATTTTACCTTTTTTTTTGTTTACGCTTCAATGAATTTCTTTTTTTTTTATTCTGCTTTTTTTTTGACTTCCGTTCCATTAACTTATTTTCCCTTCTTTTCTTTTCCATCAAATTTATTCGAATCCGCTAATATTTCGAATTAGAAAAAAAATAAATAATTTTTTGCCTTGTTTGCTTTTTCGAATTTCTTTTTTTTTTTTACGATTCGATCGGGGAGGCGAGGGGAGGGGAAAAGGGAGGGAAACGACCGATAATTTATAGCAAATTTTTAAACACTTCCCCCTTTTTTCTTTTCTTGAAAAAACAATCGAAATTCTAAAAAACGTTTCAACAAGTTATAAAACAAATTTTCGAAACAAATTTTCGACGACGTTGTTCCTTTTTTTTTTTTTTCTAATCCAATGGCATCAACGTCGTTTCCATTCGCAATCAAACGAACAATCAAACAAACAAACGAGAAAACAAACGAGAAAACAAACGAGGAAACAAACGATCAGGAAACCTTTTCCTACACTCACATGCACGCACTCCCTCTCTTTCTCTCTCTCTCTAGCCCCCCCCTCCCGCCGAAATTTTGAGGAAATGAAGTTAAAAGTGACAAAAAAATCTGAGACACGATAATCGATGTTAAAATATAAATCAAATTTTTTTTTTTCTGTTTTTCTTTTTTGCTCTTTTAACCTTTCGCCGCATGTGACGCGTGAAAGGCAAAATTTAAAAAAAAAAAAAATGTAATTTTGCCATTGATATTAATATGGGGAGGCGGAGGGGTTGGGGCGGGGACCGGGAGGTCACGCACAGTAATAAAAAGACTAAAAAATTTTTTTTAATTTCGAATAAATATTTAAAAGTTAAAAAAAAAAAAATAATTGAGAGAGAGAGAGGAAGTGGAAGAGGTCTTGACGCCATTTTGATCATTTTAAAAATTCAAAAACGCCAAAAAAGCAAAACGGAAAAAAAAGAAGAGAATTGGAGAGGGGAGTGAAGAAGAGGAGGGGGAAAACAAAAAAACGCTCTCAAAAGTCATTAACTTAACCATTTACCAATTCATTCTTTTTTTTTTTTTTTGGATAACAATGACCCATTAATCTTCTTTTCCATCATTTTCTCTTTTTCTTTTTCTTTCCCTTTCTTCTTTCTTTCTTTCTTTCCTTTTTTCCCTTACTTCTACTCTCTTCCCCCTCCTTTTTTTTTCTCTCTCCAAAAAGAAAAAATTTCAACAGCTGGAAAATTTATTTAATTTTTTTTTTTATTTTTACAAATAAGATTCTCATTTTTTTCACTTTCTCTCTCTCTCACTCCCTCTCTCTCTTTCCAATTGAAAATAAAAATCGGTGGTTAAACAACAATCGATCGATATTTTAATGTTTTTTTTTCTACCGAGATTTTTTGACTTTCGACCGACACGGAAACGGAAACGGAGGAAAAAAAAAAACAAAAACAAAGAAAATTAAAAGAAATGAAAAATTACACACACACGCATTCGCAAACGTTTTCCAAAAAAAAAAAAAAAAAATTCATTTTTCACTTCCTCTTCCCCCCTCTTCCCCCTCTCCCCCTCCTTTTCTCTCTTTTTCTTTCTTCTTTTCCATTTTTTGCGCCGCATATAAAAAAAAAAAATTTTTTTTCATTTTTTTCCTGTTGTTTGTAAAAATCGTACATTATTGAACAATCAATAAAAAGATTATGTAACGATTCCTGTCGGAATATATGTTTTCATCACCGACTAAGTTTTTCCCTTTTTTCTCCCCCCTTTCTCCCCCTTTTTCCCCTTTTTTTTTGCATCCCAAACGACGAGGAATCATATCGGGATTAAATTTATCAATAAACAAAAAAAAATAATAAAAAATTACAAATTTCCGCTCGCTCTTTATTCTGTTTCGGTATTTTTGTTGTTGTTATCATCATCATCATCATCATCATTATTATTAGTATTATTATTATGGTCACTCTTAAACACGACAAGGCTCTTATTTGTCGGGGTTGTTAAGCATTTATCCCAGGTCTCTACCCGATTCCTTAGGGACAAATACTCGAATATCGGTGGTGCTATTTATAATATTTTCCGAAGAATGTGGGCCGTCCCACATAGTGCGATTTCCTGGATGGTTTCTTCTTTTAGGTTCTTCATAATCTTCTTTAAATTTCCTTTTATTGAATGTGGCATGGCTCCCAATGCTCCCACGATGACCGGAATCGTTTCAGTTTTTGTTCCCCACATCCTGGTTATTTCAATTTCCAAATTTCTGTATTTCAGCCTTTTGTCTGCTTCTTTGGCTGTGGTGTTTTTCTCTGCCGGCACGGATACCTCAATTAACTTACACCATTTTTCCGCATTATGCCTGAGTATGATATCCGGTTTGTTAGCTGGCACAGTTCTATCAGTGTGGATTTGTTGATCATATAGAACTGTGCATGGACCTACTGTCGTAACCGGGCTTGGAATGTGGTTGTACCACTCCTTGGGTAATCCATCCATTCCATAT
>NW_002987876.1:46546-102821 GCF_000006295.1 Pediculus humanus corporis | reverse complement strand
AGGCTAAAATAACATACAATCACAAGTTAACACTTAACAATAGGGGTATAGAAATTACACCCTGAAAAAATCATGTATCAACCTATATTATTGTAAAAATATTTTAATTCTTATTTTGTTAAATAAGATAAAGATATAAATAGTCAAATCACTTATAATTAACCAAAGAAATATAAAAAAAAAATAAAAATAAAAAAATTTTTTGGTTATGTGTTCAATTTCTTTGTTAGCCTAACGTTTTACAATTGAAATTTAAGTCTTAAAATGAGGTACTTATCCGTTTAACTTATATGTACTAAGGTGCCTTCTAAGGTTTTTTATTGCCCACGCTTCCTTTTGTCACATGGAATCGTTGAACAATTTGTAAATTTAAACTTGAGATAATACAGTTATTACTAAATAATTTAAAAAACTAATTATATCACTGTAAACTAGATTAAATTACAAAACTTTTGATATATAACTTATAAATAAACCCTAAAAAAAAACTATTAAAATTAATTAAAGAAAACGATATGACAAAAAGGCTTGTCAACCATGGAACACCAGCGCCCTCCTTCTTCTTATTATTATTATTATTATTATTATTATTATTACTATTATTATTATTATTATTATTATTATTATTATTATTATTATTATTATCGCATTGATTTATATCAAACGTTTTTGGAGGTGAATAAATAACAAAAAAAAAAAAAAAATTTTTAATTTTTTTTTCCAGCCGACTGAAAAAAAATAAAAAAATACAAAAAATTTTGACGTGGAAAAATAATAATAGTAATAAATTGATTACGGTCAAAGTTTAAGAAAAAGGATAGAGTGAGAAAGAGAGAGAGAAACATTTCTCTTCTCGTTATTTTGAAGAAAAAATAAAAATAAAAATTTTTCCATAATTTATCAGATCGGTCGTTTTTACAAAAAAAAAAATAAAATAAAATAAAACACGACCGCTTTGTTTTTCTTCCCCCTTTCCTCCCACTACTCCCTCCCCATCTCTTCCCCTCTTTTTTCCCCCACTCTCGCCTTAATTAAAATTCATGCTGACATTTTTACTTTTTTTTTTTTTAAAAAAAAAAAAAAAAAAAAACACGTAGAAACACACACAGAAAGAAAGAAAAAAAAAAAAAAATTTAGAAATTTAAAATTAAATTTAAATTAATTCAAATTCCCGGGTTAATTAAAAAGCAGAAGAAAATAAAAATAAGCAGAAGAAAAAAAAAAATTTAAACATAGTAAATAAACGTTTTAAAATTCTAACATCGAATTACGTACGTACGTACACAACGACAATTATTAAAAATCCTACCAAACCTCACACCGAACCCGCCCCCCCTCTCTCTTTATCTCTACTCCTTACCCCATTTTCCATCTCTCTCTCTCACTCTCTCACACCTCCTACGCACTCACTACTCACGCAGAAACCTCCTGATAAAGAACATTTTCACGTAAAGCAAACAGTTTAAAAAAAAAAAAAAAAATCGTTAAAAATATTCCAACGATTTCACGCGACCGTCGGCCATTATCATTTTTTTTTCCCGCCATTTTCCATACCGGAAACGTGTCTCCGATTGGTTCAAATTCAAATTTTTCTTTTTCTTTTTTTTTTTTTATTACAATTTCATTTTTCCCACGACGAAAACGTTTTCGAATATAAAATTTCATTCGATTTTTCTTTTTTTCGAATTTCTTCGTAATAATAATCATTATTATTATTATTATTTTCGCTTCGATAACTTTTAAATTATTATTATTATTATCATCATTCGAAATTCTAAAGCATTGATGATGATAATGATGATTACTTTTTTTTCTTCCATTCCTTATTTTCGTTAATCGATAAAACCATCTTTTATCTTGTTTTTTTTTTTTTCTCTCGTACTTTAATTAACAATTTTTTTTTTTTTTTATTCTTTCATTTCCCTTTCCGGTCACGAAATTTTTTCTTTTTGTTTTTTCTTTTCCGATTTTCCTTTGTTGTTGTCGTCATCATTTTTAATAAATTTTTTTTTTTTTTTTTTTTTTTTCATTTTTTCCATGAGGCTAATTCTTTGGTCATTTCAATTTTTCCTTTCATTCTCTTGCAAAAATATTTTCGACTTGTTTCGCGTATCTTTCCCCCCCCCCCTTATCATCAGTATCATTATTATTATTACTATTTCCGTTTCGGTTTAAAACTTTACGATTTGTGCGGATAAAAACGATTTTCGTTTTATCATTTAAACAAATCATAAAATCTTTTTCCTTTTTTTTTTGATTTGTTTTCTTTTTCTCTTCTTTCTTCCTTTCTTTCGTTATTCGCACACTACCATCATCATCATCATCGTCATCGTCGTTGTCATCATCATCGTCATCACCGTCATCATCACCACCATCATCGTCGTCATCGTCATCGTCGTCATCGCCATCGTCGTGTTTTCCTTTCCCTGATTACTAACGAGACCACCCTTATTCGAATAAACATCCTCGCGTTTTTATTTAAAAAAAAAAAATTCCCTTTTTAAAAGCACCGGCCATGCTAAACTCTTCTTCTTCTCTTTTTTCTAGAACAATCGATAAAAAAAGGAAAAAAAGGAAAAAAAAACTTACGACGTCATTTTTAAATGTAGTCGTTATGGGTCCTTCGTTAGCTTCCCATTTATTCGCTATTCGTATCGTTTCCGCAGTTTTTTGCTGAATCGATTTCGTATCGTCGAGTAATGTTAGTTCGTAAAATTCTTGAATATCTGAAAAAACAAAAATCAATTCGTTTATTTCCATGCAAACAACATTTTAACGAATAAGAAAAAAATACAAAAACCGGAAGAAAGAAAGAAAGAAAAGGAAAGAGATGGAAAAAAAAATTAATTCCAGTACCCGAACGTAGTTAACGCGAGACCAAAAAAAAACAAGTTGATTATTATTATTATTAACAGAAAAACCGTGTAATTTTCATTTCGATAATTAATAGTTACGACTTCGCATAAAAAAAAAAGATGGAGAGAGAAAGAGAGAGAGACAGAAATTATTTAATTAATTAATTAATTGTAGTAGTAAACCGACAACTACCGAACACTATAACAACAACAACAACAACCGTAAAATTAAATCAACGTGAAAAAAAAAAAAAAAAAATATTATAATTAAAATTAACGGCGCAATAAAGAAGTTCAATTTTCTCATTTAATAAAAAAAAAAAAAAAAAAAAAAAAAAAATGGAGGAAAAGGTTTTCCGCGAATTATTTTCTTTTCTTCTTCTTCTCTTCTTTTTCTTTCTCATCAAATTTTCAAAAACGTTTTTGACTGCGTAATTGTGCGTACGCGAATAACAAATTTAGAAAAAATATGTAAACGTGAAAATCGTAAGAAAAGATGGAGAAAAATTTATAGAATAATTTATTTTACGAGAGAAAATTTCATTTTCACCCTCCCTCCCCTCCCCCCCAAAAAACAAACCATAATCAACTTGGGAGAAAAAAAAAACCTTTCACCGCAAAATTTAACGTAAAATAAACAAACAAACGTTTAATTTATTCTTGTTTTTATTTTTCCCTCGCCCTTTCCCTTTCCCCCCAAAAAAAAAGAACAAAACTATCCTTTTCCCCCTCTTTGCATGTTGTTTATTAAATAATAATAATAATAATGACGATTGCACGAATTGAAAAAGGGACAAAACAATTTAAATTTTTTAAATTTTTTTTCATTTAATATTTGAAAATTAAATTTTTTCTAATGCCACGACAAAATCGTAAACAAAGACGAGACCGACGACGACGAGGACGACGATTGTTAATTCGGTCGATTTAAAAAAAGGAAAAGAGAAAAACTCCACCCCAACTTTTTTTTTTTTTGTTTTTCACCTTTTACCTAAATTATTTTCTCTCTTGTCTCTTTTGTTTTTTTTTCTTTTTTTTCCATTTTGATCTAGAATATTTTAATTAGCGAATGTCCAAAACACGACAAAAATAAAAGAGCCAACAAATTTTTTTTTTTTTTCCCTTCTCGTTTGTGGCAGCTAAAAGAAAATAAAAAATAAAAGAGAGAAAAAGAGAGAGAGAGAGAGAGAAAACTCGGAACACAAAAAGTTTTGCTTTTCTCTTTTGTGGTTATTTAAAGAAACAAATTTTAGGATGGAAAAACTTGACTTTTCTTTGGAAAATTCTTTTCATTCTTCAGTAGGAATCCATCCACACTTTGAAGGTGAAGAAAAAGACTCGAAAAATGGGGAGAAAAATTTTTTCCATCCTTGCATTCATTCGTTCACACGCACACGCACACACACACAAACACAAACACACACGCACGCCTTTGTACTATTTTCAAACTATCACATCTTCTGTTTCTTCTGCTGTTGCTACCACTACAACTTCTTCAAAGAAGAAAAAAGAGGAAAGAAGAAAAAACTTTTCTTTTTTTCTTCTTTCCCTCCCACCTCCCCTTCCCTTCTCTCTCCTCCTCCCCCTTCAACCGTCACCTTTCCTTCTTTTTTTCTATTTTTCACATTCCTGAGTTATTTGTTTGTTATTTTCCTAATTTAAAATTCAAAGTAAGTAAACTTATTACTGACTGAACCAACAACCAACAACAACAACCTAGAGTGGGGGTAGAGCGCGTCAGCTTGATTTATTTACTATTTTCCGAAACCGTCGTTCTCATTTATTATAAGATAAACTTGTTTTTTATGTTTACCTTCCGTCGACCTCACAAAATTTACAAACACAAAAAAAAAAAAAACAAAAAAAAATATTAAAATTTTTTGTCTTTCTTCCCGCTAATTTTCTTATTATTATTTCTTCCTTTTTTCCCCCCTTTCTCCCTTTTTCTCTAGAGAAATCGACAAGGGGAGAGGAAGAGGGGAGGGAAGAAAGATAAAGGAAGTAATACCTTATTTCTACGTGAAATACATATTTTTTTAAAAAAATAAAAATAAAATTTTTTCTTTTACTCCAACGTAATAAAACAAAAACAATAAAAATTACGATAAATTAATAATAATAATAATAATAATAATAATAATAATAATAATGATAATAATAATAATAACGTTTTCCATAAATAAAAGTAACGTTAACGCTTTAAATTAACACGACTAACAAGATGATTTGTGTGTGTGAGAGAGAGAGAGGAAAAATAAAAAAACAACAACAGGAACGAAAGCATCTACAAAACAACCATTCGACGTCATTAAACTTTGAAAATAATAATAATAATAAAAAGGGAAGCATTCTAGAAAGAGAGAGATTTCTCCCGATTATTTAAAAAGTGATGACGTCATATTCTTTAATAAACACACCGCGCAAAAATAAAAAAAATAAATAAAATAAATAAATTTACGGTCACGAATCCCACATAATAAAAAGTTTATATTATAATCGCGCCCGTGAATTATGGCAAAAAAAAATAGAAAAATTCCTACACGCGCACACGCACTCGCATACTCACACATACGCATATTCACACGTGCACGATAAAAAAAAAAAAATTTTCCTTCTCTTCCTTTTCTTCTTCTTATTTATAGCTCAATAAATTTTCCAAACCCGATATTCATAAGAATTTTATATAGTTCATTAAATATTTTTAATATTCTTCCATTTTCTCTCTCTCTCTCTCTTCCTTCCTTACCCCCGCCCCTTCTCCCACCCGAAAAAAAATTTTCAACCGCAAAAAAAAAAAAACGTTTTTATTTTCAATCCTTTCTTTTTTTCTTTCCCTTTCCACCCCCTTTTTTTTAATAAAAAAAAACTGGGGGGGGGGGGTAATTCGAATCTCGAGAGTCCCCCGAAAAAAAATATAAACACACACACATATATATACTATTTAAAAATTTTTTTAATTATAAAAATCTCTTTTTCCGGTCATCCATTGTTCTCCCTCTCTCTCTCTCTCTCTCTCTCCTTCCCTCTCTCTCCCCTTCTCATCTTCAAAAAGAAATTTAAAAAATAATATTAAAAAAAACAAAACAAAACAAAATTTTTTTTCTTTCCTTCCTTCCCCCCCCCAAAAAAAAGAAAAAAAGCTATAAAAACATGTTTAAGCAAATGTGGCAAATTTCCCCACTCCACCCTTTTCCCCTTCCCTATCACTCCCCTCCATTTCTTTTTTTTTAATATTAAATATCGTAATTAAATTAAAAAAGTTTTTAAAAAAATCGAACGAACTCCATTAAAAAAAAAAGAAAAAAATGTACCAGCAGCAGCATCCGATAGTAGATAAACTTTTATTATTAAAAAAAATTTTTTTTTGAAAAAATAAAAAAAAAATGTTTTCCAAGTTTTTAGGAAAAAAAAAAGCAAAAAAATTACTGGAAGCAAAAAAAAAAAAAAAAATTAACTAGAAGCAAAAAAAAAAAAACTAATACGTATCACATTTATTGCTTTATATACATTCTCGTGTAATAACCGATAATTTTAATGAGTTCTAACTATAAGTAAGTTAATTTTGTGTAAAGTAAAACGTTAATGTACTTTCTCTCTCTCTCTCTCTCTCTTCCCATCTGTCTCTCTTTCTCTTTTGAAACGTTTCGCAATCAATAGAAAGCAGGGGGAAAAAAAAAAATTAATGTTATTCGGTCATCAAAATTTTATATTCGAATCGGATAATTGGTCCCCCGTAAGCCGTTTAAAGTCTTTCTCTTTCTCTCTCACACCACCGCGAAATCTTTCTTTTGTTCTTTACCCCCTCCCCTTTTTAAGGATTTCCCATTTCCCCTCTTCCTTCCTTCCCTGATATTTAAACGGTTGTGTTAACTAAATCTCGCGGAATTTTTATACGTTGTATGCGCCAAACGTGAAAAAATAAAAATTTTTTTAATTGGGTGATCAATTTATTATTTCCCCCCTCTCCCTCTCTCTGTCTTTATCTTTTTCTACTTTCTCATAAGATTTTCTCTTTCCTTTTCTACTCTTTTGTAAAAAAAAAAAAAAAAAACGGCACGTAAATCGTTTTCCACTCCCGTGAAATGTCTACTTTGTTTTCAACTTTTAAATTATCGATTAATTAAAAATGACGGAGGTAAAAAAAGAGAGAGAGAGAGAGAGAGAAATATTTTTTTTAAAATTATAACGAATGATTTCTTATAATTTCCACTAATTGGAGAATTCGATTGATTGTCTTTTGGAAAAATAAAAAAAAATTTTTTGCGTAATTACAAAACGTAAAAGAGGATGTGACGTCACATCCTTTTCCTCCTCCTTCTCCTCCGACGCGTGATTTTTTTTTTTTTTCTTCATATTTACCTTCTTTCGGTGGAAAATATCCGTGGATTTCGCAAAATGTCCCCTCGTATCCCGACGGATCCGAATTAAACAAACTCGATTCGGTCGTCATATTAGGCGGATAACTGATTTGCGATATTTCCGTTTGTACGAATGCGTTTGCACCGTCCGTTTGTTGTTCTACGCTTCGGTGAAATCCTCTCGCCGTCGACGCGGCCGCCGCCGACGTTTCACCGCCTCCGTGATTTTTAAAAATTGTACACGACTCGTCGTCGACGACGACGTCGTCGTTGCCGCCGTCGTACGACGTTACGTTTTGCATATTTTGCAACAGATCGTCTCTTTTACATTTGGCACATCGGCGCATCTCGGCTTTAACGCGTAACAACCATACCATACCGAAGAGCGCCATTTCACATTTTCCGACGGATAAATCTCGTAGGTCCAACGACATCATGAGACACGATCGTCCGCAAACTTTAATTTTTTTAATATTATTATTATCATCAATTTTTTTATTAATAAAACCATCGTAGTACGACTCACGAAATCCTGTCATGCCTTTTTTTTTCTTTTTTTTTTTTAATTTCTGTTTTTTCCTTCTCCCCTTTCCTTCCCTTCCTTTCCTTTTTTCCTAATATTATAATCAATACATATATTATTATTATTATTATTATTATTATTTACGACGTCCGTTTTTTTTTATAAAATTATTTCCGCGACATTTCCGATAACAATAATAATAATAATAAGATTTATCATTGACTGCGTTTTTATTTGGAAAGAGAGAGACCGGAAAAAAAAAAATTTAATAAATAAAATTATTAAAACCTCCGATAAAAATAAAAAAAAAAAAAATTTATGTCCTTATGTATCTATGTATCTATGTATTTATTTATTTATGTACGAGTGAACCCGGTTATTTATTTATTAAAAATTAAATATTAATGTTGCAAAAATTTAACCATAAAAGAACGCGATCAGTTAAAAACGATAAACTGGGGAGAAAAAAAAAAATTTTACACGTTGATAATTTCATTTTATATATAAAAAATATAATAAATATCGTTCGATATATCGATTCGATCGATTATTATCGACGGGAAACTCGAAGAATAAAAAAGAAAAAAAAAATTTTTTAATCCGAAAGAAGAAGAAAAAAAAAAAAATTTCCTTTTGAAAAATTAAAACAAAACATACTCGCGGGAAAGAAAACAAAAGAAAACGAAAAAAAAAAAAATAATAATAGTAATAATGATGATAATTATAATAATAATAATAATAATTTTTTTCATTTCCTTTTCCCGACTGTGAAAATGTGAAAAAACATTTTTTTTTTTTTTTTTTTTTTTTACTCGACGATTATTATTATTTTCCAGTCGGAAAATTTTCCTTTTGCAACTTTTTCACAGCGTAATAAAATTTCATTGTTTTCGCATTAAATAGAGCGAATTTTCATTATTATCATTATCATTATTATTATTATCGAGTCAAAACTATAATAAAATTTTAAACAACACAACAACTCGACTCCACTCGGTCAAATATCATCGTTTAACATTAATATTTCAAAAAGAGGGGAAGGGGAGGGGAAAACACTTTTCCAAAACTCTATTATGCATAATTTCTCATTTAAAATGATGGGTTTTCTCTCCCCCCTCAAAAAAAAAAAAAGGAAAACGTGAAATCATTTACCTACGGACATATTTCGGAATATTATTCACGAGAAAAAAGAAAAATTTTTTTTTTCTAAATAATAAATGAATGAAACCCTAATAATAATAATAATAATTACTATCATTTATCCCACCCTCGTCAACCTTCTAATTTAACACGAAAAAGAACGTAAAAGGGGGAGGGGAAAGGGGGAGAACAAACCGGTCCCCACTTTATTTGGACAAAAAAAAAAAACCAAATCGAATGAAAATAACAAATTACAATAACCGCAAAAATTTTCCGCAATTGTGCGTGAATGACAACAACAACCAAACTTTTTACAAAAAAAAAAAAAAAGATGACCGCCGCCCGCCTCCGTCGCATTCCTCCACATCTTTTGTTGTTTTCCTTTAAAATACTCTCCATCTCCCCCCCCCCCCCATAAGTAATAAGAAAAGCGAAAAATATTTTTCTTCTCTCTCTCCGCCCCCAATTCATTCCCATTTCTGGAACCTCTCCCGATTGTTGTTGTTTCCTTTCGACGATAAAATAAAAAAAAATAAAATGTCTCAAAACAACAAACAAACAAACGAACGGGAACACAAATTATTCAAAAACAAAAAAAATTATTCATTAATTAATTAATTAATAATCGAAAAACGAAATGAAAGGAAATCGTAAATTTCCTACTCGCATAAAAAATTTCTCCTATACTCGAGAAAAGGAAAAAAACAATATAAAAAAAAAAAGAGAAAAGAAAAAATGACAAACGACAAACGACGGCACTCATAAACCGAAACAAAATTTATTAAAGTGGCAAACGTTAATTAACTTCCTGTTAATTACATTGAAACGACGACGACGAGTAAAAAACAAAAAAACGAAAAAAATCGATAAAGTTAAATTCTCATGACTAACCAAATTTATTGTTGTTGTATTGAAACGTCAAAGCCGCCGCCATCTTTCTTTTTCTTCCCCCCTCCACCGTCACATTCGATACACGTCATCAAACGATCCGATAATCGTGACCCGAAAATCTAAAAAGTGACCCCCGTTGAATCGAACAAAAAATTTTCTTTTTTTTTCTTTTTTTGATGCGAATCGATATCGATATCGATCGATCGATCGTTTAATCGATTTATAAATATATATATATGCATGCCAGGTGGAAAAATTTTCACGAGAGCAAAAAAAAAAAAAATTGTTTTGTTATTGTTGTCCTCATTCAAATGCCAAATCAATAGGAGGAGAAGGACGTCGTCGAGAGAGAACAAAAATAAAATTTTCATTTATTTATTTATTTTGATTTTGATTTTGCCTTCAAGGTTTCGAGAGGGGTGAAGGGGAGGGAGCTCTAAAGGTTTTTCATTTTCACGTTTCAATAATTTGCAAATTAAACTATATTTGATTTATTAAATACAAACCTTTGGCAATAAAACGACCCTTTCTCTCTTCCCCTTCCCCCTCCTCTCCCGCTTGCCCCCCCTTCTCTCTTTCTCTATTTCTCACTCCCAAGAGTGCGAAATTTATAAATATTATTATTAATATCATTAATTAAAAATTTTTTTTTTTGAAACTAAAACCTTTTCAAGGATATTTCATTATTACCTCCTCTTTCCGCCCCCCTCCTCGATACGACCTCCACCCCCCCCCTAAAAAAAAAAAAATGGTGAAAAGTAAAAAGAGAGAAAAAAAATTACAAACTAATACCCGAACCAAAATTGAAAATTTTTTTTTTAATTAACGCGTTAACCATCTTCACGGAAAACGAGTTCAATTTTTCATAACCGTTCGCCGCCATGTTTGCCACGTTTTCCCACCCCCTTCTTCCTCTCCTCCCCTGCGAGAATAAAAGAAAAAATATAAAAAAATAAAAATTTCAACTTTGAATTGGACGTTTTTTTTTTTTTTTTTTTTTTTTTTTTTTTAAATTAAATAACTCGACTCGCATCAACCAACGAAATAAATCATCAAAAAGAGAGAAAAGATGTGAGAAAGGAAGAGAGAAAGAGAGAGGGAGAGAGAAGAAGAGAGAGAGAAGAAGAAGAGAGAGAGAAAAGAAAGTAAAAATCATTATTAAAAAATATTTAAAAAAAACTGAAAAGGAGAAAATTACAAAACCGTCAAAATGAAAAACCAACAAACGAACGAACGTACGAACGGATTATAAATTAATAATCGAAACGTTAAAAAAAAAAAAGGTAACTTAAACCGAACGCCGCCTCATAACAACAACAAACAACAAACAACAACTAAAAAATAAAAATTATTAAAACGAAAATAAAAGTGAAAAGATACGAAATGGGAGAAAAAAAAAATGAGAGAGAGAGAGAGAGACACCGGAAACGAGTGGAAAGATAAAGTAAAAAGGATAAAAAGCTAGAGAGAAAATGAGATAGAAAGAGAGAGAGAGAGAGAGAGAGAGAGAGAAAGAGAGAGAGAGAGATAAAAGAAATTGAATAAACGAATGACTTTTAAAGTAAAAAATAATAATAAAACTAATAATGAATAAACACACAAAGAGAAGATTTTTGAAATTATTTAAGAGAGCGTGAGAAAGAAAAAATAATAGAGGAAGAAAGAGAGCAAAAGAGAGAGAGAGAGAGAAAGAAAGAGAGATAGAAAAGAAAAACGTTACAAATTGAAATTTTTAAACACAAAATTGGAACAAACTGATTTGCGGAATCAAGATTAATGTTTTTCTTCTTTTCCCCTCCCCCCAATCTCGCGTGTTGTTGTGTCGGCCCCTTGTCCCAAGAGACAATTACAATTCTCATTTTGTTTTCTGTTCTTACACAGACACACACACACTTACAAGCACAAACAAACAAACAAACAAACACCGAGAAAAACTACGAATTCGCTCGTTTTTCTTTTCAATTTTTTTCTGTAAAAACAATAAAAAAGCTTTAAAAAAAATGGGATTCCTTTTTTTTTCCTTTTTTCCTTTTTTTTCGTTCTTATTTTCAATATCGATCCATCGTCAATGACCGGATGCGAAAAAATTTTTTTTTTTTTTTTCAGTTTCGTTTTTTTTTTTTTTACTCAAAAGATGAAAGAAAGAGAGAGAGGGGGAGAAAAAGTTTCATCCTTTTTCTCTTTTCAATATGGATTGGATTTCATCGTATGTTGAAAATCATCAAAAGTTTTTTCGGATGAGGAAATAAAAGAAAAATCAATAAATTGCAACACATCAAATTCGATTACTTTTCCGTGCGGTAGGAGGAGGAGAAGTGCGTGGTGGTGGTGGGGCAGAAGTGCTACCACCACCCAGTTGGTGCTTTTGTAAGAAAATGAAATCCAATCAAAAAAAAAAAAAAAAAAAAAAACAATTTTATTTTCGTTTGGTAAATTTTCATCAGTTTTTCTGAAAACCGCACGATTTGGAGAGGAGGAGAGTGAGGAGGAGCAGCAAAAAAAAAAAATTCTCTCGTTTTTCTATTTCGATGAACGAATCTCGACGTAATTCCTCACATCCCCCACCCCCACCCCCCAAAAAAAATATATATATATATAAAGAAAAGCAGAAAACTTTTGAAAGCTAAAGAAAAAAAAAAAAAGAAGAACACGGCAATTAATCTTTTCAAAAACTGTCAAGAATTAAAAAATAACTCAAAAATCTTTTTCTTTTTATTTTCATTTTTTTTGTAAAAATGACGTGGAAGCAGTTTTTTTTTTTTTTTTTTCAAATTTTTTCATCGCTTCCGCTTTTCTAATAATCCTTTACCGTCACGCGCGATTTCGTAATAATAATAATAATAATAATACGATAATTCGAACTTGGTGAAATCGTATCGTGGAAATAGAGCCGGATTTCTCGTGTTTAAACTTGATCGTTACCACGTGACCGACGGACGACAACTGATAGAATGAAGTAAATTATTTCAGGCTCAGTTCTAAGGCAACGTACCCAGCTCCGTACCCGCAAAAAAATAAAATATTATCGTGTCAGCAGCGATGATGAAAACTATTTCCACCCGATTAAAGAAACAACCCAAAATAAAATCCCGGAATTTGCGATGATGTGACATTAACGAGAGAGAGAGAGAGAGAGAGAGAGAGAAATGATTTTTGGGAAAAACGTCTGAAAACGACGACATTTTCAAACCATACGAATAAAAAATTACAGAACGTAATAAAAGTTTATGAAAATGAACGATGATGATGATGATGATGATGATGATGATGATAATGATCATAACAACCCCAACCCGGAAAGCAACACGAAAAAGATCAAAATGCAAGAAGAACTTAGAACCGGAAAACGTCGCGAGAGTAATAAAGGAAATAATTACGGTCACCGTGGGAGCAACATTAAAAATCGTGACGCAAACGTTTAAGAAACCCTTGCCCCCGCCCCCCAATTTTTAAAGGGAACATTTTCAAAATTTAAAAGAAAAGTGAGATGGTTTATAAAGGCCGCTTTCCCGGCACCGAAAAAAAAAAAAAAACGATATGCTAAAGCGGACAACAACCAACAAAAAAAAAGCAGTCGCGCGTGAAAAAGCAAAAAAAATAAAGAAAAATGACGGGGGGTGGAGGGGAGGAGTAAGGGGAAGGATAGGGGAGAGAAGAGAGGAGAAAAACAATTACAATAAATAAAAGAAATTTTTTTTTTTTTTAAATACGAAAATGAACAACACAAAAAGGAAAGAAAAGGTAGGTAAAATGAAAATTTTTTTTGTAATGAAAAAAGGGCAGAAAAAGGCAAAACGTGAAAATATTGCGAGAAGGAAGGGGGGGGAAAGGATGGAAACGGAAAGAAACTTTTTTTTTTTAAGGGCAAAGTAAAATTTCGTGTTGTCTTCCTTAAATGCGTATTTTCACAATTTCAAATTATCCATTCTACGTTTTTCCACACATTAAAGAGAGATTTTGTATCTAACGCCTTTCTCTCTCTTTCTCTTTTCGCTCCCTCCTACTAAGCCTCCTCTTCCTCTCCCTCCTCCTCGCATCATTTATTTCCCATTATTTCTTTTCCTTTACGAGTTTCGCCTCGGGTATAATCGCCTTAAATATACTATTGGGTTCCCTTAATTAAAATGTAAGAAAATTTTCCTTTTTCTCGTAACGGTTCCCCATCATTTCATCCCCCAATTTCACACAACACAACACAGCCTTCTGAGAAAATAACTTTAAGATTTTAAATCGGGTAAAAAAAAAAAACGAATCACGGGAGATACGAGAGAGAGAGAGAGAGAAAGAAAATTCAGGTAAGCCAATTTCGAACCGTTCGCACAAATTTTCTGTTTCGTTCGTGAACTTTTCCCATTTTCTTCTCTATTCAAAAAAAAAAAAAAAAAAAAAAAAAAAAACCCGAACGTGTAAATATAAAAATGGCGTCATTCCAATTTCAACTTCCAAACTGTCTTATTATTACGATTACCTGTAATAAATTTTCCGAAAAAAAAAGGAAAAGTTGATCCCATTTTCCGTTCGTTCGAAAATGGTTGACCTCTTAAACCATCGAGGAGGGGATGACGTCGATTCCTTTTCCTTTTATGACGTAATAATAAATAAACATAAATAATTACTAAAGAATTTTTCGGCCCTCCCCCCCCATGCCATTCTTTTTAATTTTTCCTTTATTTTTTTATTACAATATAATAATAATAATTTCATGTTTTTAAAAAAAAATTCCTATCTGATTCCGATATACGTGACTTTGTTATTATTATTATTTTCTTTCGTTTTTCGTTCCCCTCTCACTTCTCTCCCTCCCCTTCTTAATAAAATCCCTCCAAGATTTTTTACGAAAAAGGAATGAGAAAAAAAAATTTATTTTATTTATTATTAAAATTAATTTTTAAAAAACTTTTTCTTTTTTTATCCTACGTTCGCCAAACTTACCCTTACGCCCCCCGCAGCATCCCCAACCCCTCAACCCCCTTTCATTTATGGAAAAAAAACTTTTAACGCACAAACTAAAATTAATTTAAGAAAAACGATTTGATATTCTAGAAAAAAAAAAAAAAAAGAGAAAAGAAAAAAAAATGAATGAAAAATTTTTTTTCTCGTCTCACCTCTGCAAACTCACGATAACCTTTTTAATTTTTCCTCTCTCTCACTCTCACTTTCTCTCTCTTTCTCTCCTTATCTTTTTTCTCTTTTTAAAAAAAAATCTTAAACGTTGATACCTTAGGCTTTCATTCAAAACTCAAACGAAACGAATCAATAAAACAAAGTTTTTTTTTTTTTTCTCTCCAACTAGTACGAAAAAATACAAATTAAAAAACTTAATAATAATAATAATAGTGAAAGAGAAGAAAGAGAGAGAGAAAGAAAGAGAGTGAGAGAGAAACTTTCGGAAGGAATTCAGTGGAATGTGAGAAACCGGAAAAAGAATTTCTAAAAAAAAAACGCGTTCAAATTAATGTTTTTTTCCAACCCGCCCTACCCCTCTCCCCCTCCCACACCCATCGTAATTAAAATAAAAATAAAAAATTATTTTAACATTCGGAATTTGCGGTGGCAAATTTTAAACCGCAGCAAAAAATAGAAAAAAAAATTACAAAATGGTGGAATTTAAAAGTTAATAATTAATTTTAAAAGTTTTCATATTGAACTCGTAAAAAAAAAAAAAAAACTAATTTTTGTTTAATAAAATAAAAAAACCTCTTTTCTCCCCTCTCCTTCCTCCCTTCCCTTCTCTCCTCCTCCTATCATTTCCTTACTCTTCCTCTTTAATTAAATTTTAAATTTAAAAAAAAATAATAATAATAAAAATAAAAATTACCACGAAGAAACAACTTCTTATCGTTACCTCGAACCTCATCATCATCATCGTCATCATTATCATCGTCATCATTATCATTATTATCATTATCATTAATAATAAAAGGTACCGAGGTATTAAATTTTTTGCGCGTTCAACTACTACTACATTTGCAAATTTAATAAAGAATGAAAAACCCCGCCCCTTCACTCTTCCCTCCACTCCCCTTTACCGATTAATAATTTTCCGATTAGATTTAAATTCAAATTCGCGGATTAGAACGTGCGAGAGAGAGAGAGAGAGAAAAAAAGGAGGGGGCTTTTAAAAAAAGGGGAATCCCGATCAATTAGTTGCGGTGATATCGAATCGAACAGACTCTACTACCGTGAGGAAAAACCTTTTTCCATCATTTTTCCCACCACGGAATTAAATCGACCGAATGCGAAAGAGAGAGAGAGAATGATAGGGAAAGAGTGAGAGAGTGAGAGAGATAGTAAATTGCACATTTCTCATATGTGCTTTCATTAATTAAATTTATTTACTTTGATTTTTTTTTTTTCTTTTTGAAAACTAAGCGTAAAAATAAAATCATGCGAAAGCACATAATGAGAATATTAACGCAATTTTTCTCTCTCTCTCTCTCCCTCTTCCTCCTTCTTCCTCCCTTTTCCTCCTTCTTTCTCCTTCTTCCTCCTCCTCCTTCTTATTTTTCTCGAAAGATAAACAAACAACATCACCAACAACCACGATAACGTGAGAAAAAAGGAAAAAAAAAATTTTTTTTAAATTACAAATTTTACACAAAATTTTCCGAAAAAAGAAAAAGAAAAAAAAAATTTTCCAAATTTCCATTACATGTAAAAAAAAAAAAAAAAAAAATAATAATAATAATAATCTTCTCAACTTTTCTCCCTTTTCATCCCTTTTTTTTTTCCGTCGACTGATATCCAATCATATAATTTCAAAAAAAAAAAAAAAATTTTCTTTTTTTCTTCCTTATGAGAAATGAAATTTTTAAAATGAGAAAATAAGAAATGAAAAAAAAAGAAGAAGGAAAAGAAGAAGAAGAATAAAAAGAAGTGGAAGAAGTAGTAACGCTCAATTTCTCCAGGGTAAAAGCTTTTCTTTTTTTTTCTTTTTTTTCTTTTGCCCTTTTCTTTTATTTTTTTTTTTTTTTACTGGAGAAAACTGAAGAAAACGAGCTTGTTATATCAGACTCCAGTTTTAAAGATTTACGGCTGGAAAGAAAATTTCAAGTCGAATAAATTTTAAGAAAAAGAAGAAGAAAAAAAAAAAAAACTTTTTGAAATCTTGACCTGCGTCAGATATGACATTTTCATTGCGTCGAACGACAATATAAAGAAAGATGAAAAAAAAAGAGAGAGAGAGAGAAGAAAGACGAGAAGGGAAAAACTCGGAAAAGTGGAAGAGAGAGAGAGAGAGAAAGAGAATAAAAACCGTTTGGGAAAATTTTCTAAAGGAAAAAAAAAACAACGAGGTCGCGGAACCGTAAAAACAAAAAAAAAAAATGTCGACATCACGCGAAATTTTAATAATAATAATAATAATATTAACCCATTATCATTATCATCATCATCATCATCATCATCATCATCATCATCATCATCATTATTATTATTATTGCGCTTAAGGCTATTTATTGTAGAGTTAATAAAAAATTTTTCTTTTTTCTTTTCTTTTCTTTTCATCGATCGATTTTTTTTTCCCAACAATAATCAAAAAGAGGAAAAAAAAATAATAATAATAATAATTCGAAAGAGGAGAGAAAGGAACGAGAGGAGAAAGAAAACAACAAACGGAAAGAAAAATTGGAAAAATAAGAGAAAATTATTTTCCAGGCTTTTTTTTTCTTCATTCCAGCTGAAATCAAACGTTAAAATTATTTTTAAAAAAATGAATGCAAAAATATTTTTCCGTTGTATTTTAGATTCAAACAAATGAACGTCGCCACCCCTTCCGTCCCCAAATCCTCCCCCTTCTCCACCACCACCACAGCACCGACAACAACTCTCATTCTATCTCTCTCTCTCTTTTGAATAAAATATAATAATAATAATAAGATATTAAATTTAAAATTTTTTTTTTTTTTTTTTCATTTTCACTCATGAATTTTTACATTTTAACGAAGGAAATGATTTACGATTATAATGATGATGCGATGATGATGATAATAATAATAATAAAATGATAATGAGAATGATAATAACAATAATAATAATAATAATAATAATAATAATAATAATAATAATAATAATAATTTTGATTTCGGAGTGAAGTGTAAGAAACAACTCAATTCTATCGAACGAGGATGAGTTACAAGAATCGATTCGATGCATGAGTGAACACATACGTCATCACCGATATTCCTTAGGGATCGACGGGTAGCAGAAACCTGCTGGAATAAAAATCTCCGCGAATCAAACGCGAATCGTCGGGATGAAGAGTGAAAATAATAATAATAATAATAATAATAAACAAACGAAACCATGATTGACATGTAAAAAAAAAGAAAACTCGAAAGGGATTCGTAAAAAAATCGAAATCGAATCGAGAATCGAAATCGAATCGAGAATCGAATTGTTATCACATTTCGATGACGTCATCAAACATCTCGTCTGCGTTCTGAAAAGTGAAAATGTACGCATAACGATGATAATGATAATAAGGGAGGCAATAACGACAAACGGAGTAATAAATCGATTTAAAAAAAAAAAAAAAAATCATAAACGATTTGATTGAATGCCTTTACATAAAAAATAATAATAATAATAATAATAATAATAATAACAACAACAACACGCGTTATTACGATCGACAGAATCGTTATTTATTTCACGCGTGTTGTTGTACACTACACTTATCGACGAAAAGCATAAAAATTGTTTTATAGAAAATAATAATAATAATAATAATAATAATAATAATAATAATAATAATAATAATAATAATAATAATATTAATAATGATAATAATAATAAAGTAATAATTTTTGAGCAATAACAATCATTTCAAACGGTTGCATAAAACGTGAACGGAATTTTTTTTTTTTCCTTTTTTTCCATTTTTTTTTCTATTCCTTTCGCGTGTTTTATAGAAAATTTTCAATTTTCACGAAACGAACGACGACTACGTCATCAAACATTAAAAGAACGATTTTGACGTTTTCCCGTTTATCCTCACATATAAAAAAATAATAATAATAATGATGATAATGATAATACCGACGGTAAAACAAATAAATAAACGATTTGAACGATTGTCGCGATTTCCCCCCCCCCCCCATAAAACCAACCGAAAAAAAAAATTACGAGCGTACACTAACATTAAGGCATTTTAAATCATGATAATAATAATGATAATAATAATAATAATAATATCAATATCTTTCGAAAAGATTAATAATGACAACCAAACAGTAACGGATAATTTCCCGTGAAAATTGAAAACCGATATTTTTTCAAAAGTACTAGTATCATCATTATCGTTATTATTATTATTATTATTTCCGATTCGAATGCAACAAAACATTTACGTTCACGTTTTTTTTTTTTTTTTTTTTTTTTTTTTTGAATAATAAAAATAAAAAATAAATAAATAAATAAAGAAAATGGCGGTGGAAAAATTACAGTTATCGTTTTATACACTTGTGGGAAAAGAAAACTGGGAAACGAAAAAATGGGAAAACGTTTTTTTTTTTTATTTTCCCCCGATTCCGAACCTTCTTTAAAAATTTATTCGAATAATAATAATAATAATAATAATAATCGTGGACCGATACGGATCGTTTATTTACTAGTGACACGACAATAACAAAACTGTGACGACGCGTTTCCTTCGTTTTCTTTGACGTCTCATATCGATTTCATAAAAAAAAAAAAATTATCGAATCCGTTCGAGAGTTTTCTATCTCTAATCTTACGAGAGTTTTCCCCGCCTTCCCACCTACCTCTCCTCCTAACAAAACAATAAAATTTTTTTTTTTTCTAATACTTTCAATGCATCACGAAAAAGAAAATAGGAAAAAAGGAAAAACAAACTATTATAAATCTGAACGAGAGGAAAAACATTTTTGTAGACGACACTTTCTCATTCCCTTTTTTATCGAAAATAAAAAATATTTTATTTTATTTTATTTATTTATTTAATTTTTGTCGACGTTCGAAATGGAATCCGCCATGAATCAGTCATTTTTTCTTTTTCCTTTTTTCTTTTTTTCGGAAAATTTCAAAAAGAAAATTTTTTTACATCGAAATAAAAACAAAAAATTGTTAACCGAAGAAAAGAAAATTTTTTTTATTATATCAATAATCGTTTGGTTTAATGAAATCAAATGCGGTATAAATAATAATTTTAAACCCCCGATAAGTTAAACACAAACGCGACGCAAAACAAACAAACAAACAAATGTTTCGTTAATAATAATAATAATAATAATAATAATAATAATAATAATAATAATAAGATTTTGTCGAAATGGCGCCGTTTTCCTCTTTTGTTTAAATTCTCTTCACTTTTCTCTTTCTCTTTCTCTCTTTTCGGAAGAAAATCATAGAGTGAAAGAGGGAAAAAATGACTCTCGAAATGTTATTACATTATAAAGAAATAGAATTTTCCGGCATGTGAAAAAGGAGTAAGGGGGAACGGGGAGGGGGAAGAAGAAAAACCGGAAATAATTTCGATCGTCACGAAAGTGCCCGGGGAAAGGGAACCGTGAAAAAATCGCTAAAGAACGATTTAACTTGCGGACAATTTAAAAAGATTTAAACTGAATAACCAAGTCGTAAACAGGTACGCGTAAGGTTCGCATATAATAATGATAATAATGATAATAAATCATGGTCGAAATGGGAAATTCATAAGCTCGCAGAAACTCGGGAATAAATCCTTTTTTTTTTTTTATTATTCCCTTACTTCCCTCCCACTTCATTGCCACACTTTTTTTTTTTTTTTTTTTTTAAATTCAACTGGGCTTTTCTTGTACTCTCTTCCCTATCTCCCCTGCCCCGCCCTCCTCCGCCCCAACGCCGACACATTAATTTTTTCATTAGCGAGAGGAGGAAAAAAGAAGAAATTTAAAATTTAAAATTTAACGGGGAAAAAGTGTAAATTTCATCTGACGTTTTATTATCTGTTTTATTTTATGTTCACCAGAATCCATCTTTCTTTTCTTTTTCTCTTTCTCTTTTTTTTTTTTGTACAATTTACCACGGCTTTTTCATTTTCTCTTCCACCCCCTCCTTTCCCTACCCCTTCTTTTCTTTACTCTCTCTCTTCTACTACTCTTTTTATTACGCCTTATGTCGTTTCATCTTTATTTTCTTCAAAATTAATACGTTTTTCTTTCTTTTCCCCCTCTTCCTCCTTCTCCTCCTTCTTTTTTTTTTTAAACTATTTTCTAAATTATTTGTTTTTCCCCTCCCCTCCCCGTCGCAAATTTTAGGGTTTCGCATTTCTTTTCCACATTGTAAATAAACTCTCTGCGTTCGAGTGAAAAATTTCGGGTAATTTCGACACCCCATTAATAAAAACAAAAAAAAAAAAATACGCCAGACTCCATTTTTAAAATTTTTCATCCAGAGAGAGAGAGAGAGAGAGAGAGAAAAACACATCCAAAAAGAAAAAGAAAATGGAGACGAAAAGGTTTGTAAAAAAAAAAAAAATTTCGTCTTCAAACTTTAAAACTTTTCCTCTCTTTTTTTTTTCTTTTTTTTTTAATTCCCGGACAGACAAAAAAAAAAAAACAAAAGAAAATTCACGAATCCGATAACTTAACTAAGAAGAAGAAAAAAAAAGAAAATTCTTTTGCATAGTTTTCCTCTTCGGATTCCTTTGGAAATATTTAAAAACTTTTTCAAAATGATTAAAAAAAAAAAAGAAGAAAAAGAAACAAAAAGAGAGAAAGAGAGAGGCAAAGAAGTAAAAAAAAAAGAAAAGAAAAACTGAAAAAAGCAAAATACCGCAAATCTAATTTTTTTTTTTTTAATAATATTTTTACCATACGAAAAACCGAGAGAAAAAAAGAAAACAAGAGAAAAAGATAGAGATAGAGAGAAAAAAAGGAAGTGTGAGAGAGAGGGAGAGAAAATCCTACCAGAATTTCCACCGCATAAAATTGAAATTAAAACTTTCATTTTAAAAATAAAAAAAAAAAAAACTTATTTTATTTAAAATTTAAAAAAAAAAAAAAAATGTCGACCGGAATCAGTCGTCGTCGTATTTGCTAATGATAAAATATTCAAATGTGGAAATTCAAAAATCCCGCTTCCCAACCTCTCCCCAATCCCTCCCCGACGCACGCACGCGCACGCACTCACGCACTTGAATAATTTATATATGGCGTCGTTATTAATTAATTTAAATGCCCCAATTCATTTTTTTTTAATTTTTTTTTCCGACGAAATTTGTCGCCCAAACTTCTCACCCTCACACCCTCCCCTCCCCTACCCCCACGTTATTTTATTATGTTACGTCACGAAAAACCGACCGTCAAGTTCCGTGTTCGATTTAAACCGGAAACCGTTCAATTTTCAAAAAAAAAAAAAAAAAAAAATCAAACATTTTTTTTTTTTAAATTTTTAACCAAAAGTTTAAATTTTCCGACAAATAATAATAATAATAATAAACGACGACGACGACGGCAATGATGATGATGATAATTTTATTTATTTTACACCCATTTTAAAATAAATTTATTCGTCTAGAAATTGAAATCGTATGTAATATTCAAATAATAATAATAATAATGATAATAATAATAAACGTTAATTAAAACGAAATTTTAAATCGCTAAATTTGGTCCTCGTCGCCACTATCGTCGCCATCGTCGTCGTCGTCGCCGTCGTCGTCGTTTTTAATTAACAATCATGTTTATAAATTATTATTTTTATTTGTCGTGGTTTTAGATATGAAAATTAAAAAAAAAAAATTTAAAAAAAATTTAAAAAAAAAAAAAAGGAAACGAAAACTTTTAAATTCATTTTTCGCTAACGTTTCCATTATCGATAATCGTCGTTATCACATCATTCCTACACATTTCATTTCGTTTCCGTTTCCGTTTTTTAAATAAAAATAATTTTTATTTTAATAAAATCTTTTTAGTTTCGAAAAAAAATGAAAAAGAGTGGAAGAAGAAATATTAAAAAAAAAAAAAAAATGAAGGAAAAGGCAGCAAAAAAAAAAACCTTTTAAGGCAATTAAAAACTTTTTATTGCCTATAAGCTATGATAATTTTTCGAAGAAGAAATATTTATATATAGATATTAATTTTCTTTTTTTTCACTTCAAAAGAATTATAATTATTATTATTATTTGCTTCGTTCGTTTTTACGAAAAAAAAAAAAAAACAAAATTAATAATAATAATAATAATAATAATAATAATAATAATAATATTTTTTTTTATTTTTCAAACAAACACTTCGGGCAAATTTTTTTTTTTTTTTTTTAAATTATTAATTTCATTTTTTTTAAAAAATTATTCTTTATTTTCTCCATTCCTGCTGCTGCTACTACTACCTTGTGCCTTATTCCCACGACTCAAACCCCTTTCCTCTCTCTCTCTACCTTTTCCCTCCCTCACTCCCACTTCCGTTTCCGCTCGGATAATTTTTCGCGAATGCATAACCGTGAATGTAATTTTTATTCCGCGTTTCGCCTCCTGTCTTACTAAATCAATTTCAACTCTTTTTACCGTTCTTCTCCTTCATCTTCTTCATCTTCTTCTTCTTCTTCTTCCACTTTTTTTTTTTTTATTCTCAAACGTGCACGTATATATATCATTTCCAGGAATACGATTTTTAAAAAAAAAAACACGTGTGCGTGCGTGCGAGCGCGGGAACGAAAATGAAAATTCGAAAAAAAAAAGTTTTCTTTTCCTTTTCCACCGCCTTCTTTTACTCTCTCTCTCTTTCTCTCTCTTTACAATTAACAACAAAAAATTCGCATTTAATACAATCCATACATATCAATATAAATTCCAAATCGTGATGATGATGATGATGATGATGAGAACGCATCGGGAAAAAAAGATTTTCTTTTTCGTTTTCCAAGTTTTCGTCATTTCTTAACCGCCATTTTGTTTAACTTTTTTTTTTTATTGAAACGTTTTCCGATGTTTTATTCATCCGTTAAAAAAAAATTTTAATATGGAATCAAATTTAACGATCGTCCATTCACATAAAAATCGGGAAAACAAAACAAAATCGAGAGAATTATTTACCTTTTACGCATTTACGCACACACACATTCATTCATTCAAAAAAACCTTTTTTGTTTTGCCTTTTTCATTTTTTTCTCTCCTTTTTTTTTTTTTGAACCTTTCGCAGACGGTTAATAAATTTTAATGATCGAAAAAAAAAAAAAAAATTTCTTTTTGCTTTCTAGTTTTTCACGTTTTACAAAGAAAAACATGAACATTTTTATTTCTCTCTCTCTCTCTCTTTCTCTTTCTTCCTTTTATCCTTCTTTATGCGAAAGATGAAAGCGAAAAAAGGAAAAAAAAAAAAACTTCTTTGAAAATCGTTTTTTAATTTATGACTTTTTAAATCACGCTCCATTCGTTTTTGGAGGATGTAAAAAAAAAAAAAAAAAATTTCTAAATCGAAAAACAATAAATTTTTTTATTGAAAAATTTTTTATTTTTCTTTCTTTTCCAAATGTTTATTTTTAAATTAATCAACCGATAATTTGTTGTTGTTTGTTGTTGTTGCTTTGCGCGCGCGCGCGCGCGGAAACAAAAAAAAAAATAAAATTTTTATAATTTCATTTCACAATTGTTACTAAATTAATTGTTTCGAAAAGTTTTTACACCTCGTCTAGGCTCGTTTTGCATAAAATGTCAATTTCCCTCCCCTCCCCTCCCCACCCCAAAAAAACAAAAAGGAATGAAGAGAGAGGGGAGTGAGAGAGAGAGAGTGAGAATAACTGACATTAATATCAACAACAAAAACGTTTTTTCCATTTTTTTAAAACTTTTCAAAAGGAAATAAACAATAAAAAACAATTTTCTTTTCACTTGTCATCGTTTCCTCTTATTCGTTAACAAACAAAAAAACAAACAAACAAACAAACGAACAAACAAAATTAAAACAAAAAAGAGAGAAAAAGAAAAATATCATAAAATTACAAACGTTTACACGTACGTAAAGGAAAAGTAAAAAAAAAAAAAAAAAAATTGAATTGCGCGGTTGTTAACAATTAGCAGACGATTTGAACTTGTCTGCTACCTGACAGCGAAAAGTGTGGAGATGGGGGGACTCGTTAATTTTAAAGAAAAGTACAACAAAAACAAAACACGCAACCCCAAATAATTCACAACAACTTTCGTGTTCTTTTTCATCTTTTTTTTTTGTTTTCCAACGCATAAATTCGTACAAATCCAAGCAAATGGAAAAAAAAATACGAAACGTCAGACTTGCAACTGTTGAAAAATGAAAAAAAAAAAAAAAAAATCATTTCGTATGCATGTATGCATCAAATAAAGAACAGATTTCAAAAAAGAACGAAAGGCGCGAGTGAGAAAAAAAAGAAAGAGAGAGAAAGAGAAAGAGAAAGAGAGAGAGAAAGAAAAAGGAAAAAAAAAGTAAGACAATAAAAATAAAAACAGTTTTTAAAAAAAAAATTTTTGAAAAAAAAAGAAAAACTTATCCATCCACATTCTCCCTCCCTCTCCCCCTCCCGCGAAATAAAAAAAAAAAAACTTTCCCACTTTTTTTCCAAGCTTTTATTCTTTGCCCTTTTCACTCGCCCCCCCTCAACCCCCTCTTTTCTCCTTTTGTTCTTCCTTTTTTTCCACCTCCTCCTCCTTCTTGCTCGCTCGCTTCTAACAACAACCATCAAACTTGTTCAACTTTTTCATTTTTTTTTTTTTTTATAACTTCTTCGTGACATCTAGCAACTTGAGACCATTTGTTAAAAATTTGAAGAGACAGAATCTTCATATAAACGAAACAGAAAAAAAAAAAAGAGGAGGAGGAGGAAGAGAATAAGAAGAAGAAAAAGAAAAAAAAGACGGAAAAAAAAAGAAAAACGACATTATTTTTTCCCGAGTTATATTTTTACCTAAAGAGAGACAGAGAGAGCGCGAGGAGTAGAAAGAAAGAGAGAGAGAATTATTTTTTTCAAATGAAAACGTAGTAAACTATAATAATAATAATAATAATAATAATAATAATAATAATAATAATAATAATAATAATAACTGGAAAGGTTTACAACTTTTCGAAATGTTATTTAAATTAGATTACTCGGTTTTCTTTTGCGACTATAAAACTTTCCATGTCGCAGCCATTGAATGCTTCGGTTAGTTTCGTTTATAAATAAAACCGAGTCGTTGAACGAACGAACCAGACGGTTTACCATTTTTATTTTATTCCTGCCTGCCGTAAAAAAAAAAAAAAAATGTCGAAAAAAAAATAATAATGATAATAACGCATAAAAACGGGAAGTAAAAACAAATTGACTCAAACGATTTTCGAAACGACTTCACGAACCAACCCCCGAGGGGAGGGAGAGAGAGAGACAAAGAGGGGAGGAGTTTAATCATGTCATTCTCGTTCCATCATTCTTTCTTCGTACTTTTTTTTTTTTCATTGCTACATTCGAACCAAACATTTTCGATAATTTACGCCCACGCATCGAATCGATTAATCGATCGACTATCGAAACAAAAACGATTCGATATTTTCCGATTTTCTGCCGTAAAAAAAAAAAAAAACGTAATTCACGAAAACTAGGCAAACGCCCCGTCACGAAACGATTTCGCCACGTTTAATTTTCAAAAATCACGTTGGCAACACTGAATTTTTTTTTTTTTTTTTTTAAAATGAATCGTCAACACTTTTTCCAAAAAGTTAAAGAATGGAAAACGACACAGAGAGAGAGAGAGAGAGATAGAGAGGGAAAAAAAAAAAAAAAACGCATTTGTTTTTCTTAATTTTTTTTTTTATCTACCGGCCGACATTTTTTGTTTCCTCTTCCTCCTTTTTTTCTTTTTTTTTCCTTTTTTTCCTTTTTTTTATTTTTTTTTAAATTTAAAGTTAATTAAAAGTTATTGTTGCCATAGTATATATTTTTTAATTTCAAAAGAAGATTAATAGTTTTTTACTAAAATTGAACTTGGTTTCCTTTCTCTTTATTTCCTCTTTAAATTTTCCTACGAAAATTCTCCTCTCATTAATTACGTCCTTCCACTTCTTTTTCCTTCTTCTTCTTCTCCTTCTTAAACCCGGTACAAAAAAAAAAAATATCTTTTCCTGTTGTTTTGTTTTTAATCGTATCTCTCTCTATCTCTCTCTATTAAACTTTTCCTCCACGATTTTCCGTAATAAAAAAAAAACAAACCAACATCGTTCGAGAAAAGTTTTTTCTTTTTTTTATGGATGATTACAATTTAATTTTTTTTATTTATTTTTCACACCGAAAAGAAAAAAAAACCGGAAACGGAAATCCCCTTGCAGCGATGACGTTTTTAAAAATTTTGATGACGAAACAAACAAAACAAAACTCAATTAAAAAGAAATTAATAAAAATACGCAAGAGATAGAGAAAGAGAAAAACGTAATTAAGGTAAAAAAAAAAAAAAAAAAACATTTTTTTTCGTGGCAACAAGACGTATATACGATTTTCCGGCAAAAGGAAACAACGCGAAAGTTACGCGTATACGAACGCGCGATGAAAATAAGAGAGAGAAGAAAAAAAAAGGAAACGAAAACAGGAAAAACAAAAGAGTTTTTAGTGCCTAAACCGGATGTTTTACTCCGACGGAATAAAAAAAAAAAAACGTTAAAATAAAATGCTACGTTTCAAACATAAGAATACGACAGGCAGCAACAAACAAACAAAACAACAACAGCAACAACGATAACAGCAAAAAATAATAATAATAATAATCATTTTTTCTTTTTTTGGTTAATTTCGAAATTTAATTTTTTTCCGAAACTATTCGAACTTTTTTTTTTTCTTTCCCCTCATTAATTTTTCCTTCCATCTCTCTCTCTCTCTCTCTCTCTCCGTTCTCTCTCTCTTTTTATTTTACCATTTTCCAAATTTAATTTTTTTTTTTATTTTTTTAATCGGGATTTAAAACAACAAAAACTAAACAAATCAAAATCGGTCGCAAAACTTTTTGTTAAATGAAATCTAACCGGAAAATTTTGAAAAACTGACAGGAAAAAAAAAAACTTTATGCGGGATAGAGAAAGGAAACAAACAAACAACAACAAACGGCAAACCAATAAATCGGACTTTTCCGTCAAAAAAAAAAATAAAAAAACCCTCTGAAATTAAAACGAAAACGTTTTTTAATCCATTCATTAAAAAATTAAAATTAAAAAAAAAAAAAAAAAAAAAAAAAAAATGGCGTCGTTAGCGTAAAAATAAATTTAACAAAGAGAAATTATATTAGATTGATAAAAACATCAACCATTTTTTTTTTTTTTGAAATTTCACTTCCATTTCCTTCCGGTTCACCGGAAAAACCGAAAACAAATTTTATACATTCCGAACGCGAGACTTTTTGTGACACCCAAAAAAAAAAAAAAAAAAAGTTGGCAATGCCGAAAAAAATGATGATGATGATGATGATGATGATGATAATAATAATAATAATAATAATAATAATAATAATAATAATAATAATAATGACAAAAAAAAAATTTGATGGAAAATTTTAAAAACGAGCGAATTTTGCCAAAGGGAATTTTAAATACCCAACACTTACTTTGTATTTTTTCCCCTTTTTCTCTCTCTCTCTCTTCCTCTTTTTTCATTTCTATTTCTCATTCTTTTTTCCGTTTCCATTTCTCTGCACTCTCATCCCTCCCCTTCCCCCTCCCCTTCCTCCTTCCCTCCGCCTCTTTTTCTTCCTCACATTCTTTTCTTTTCGTTTTCAATTTTTTTTTTGTTTTTTTTATACGTTTTTCGCTTTTTTCCGCGTTATAAAAAAAAAAAAAAAAAAAAAAAATAAAAGAGAGAAAGAAAAAAAAAAGAAAAAAGGCAACGTTGTAAAAAAGAAAAAAAAATATTTTACACATTTTAAATCACATTTCAAGAGAAAAAAAAAAAAAAACAAAATGAAAAAAATTTTCTCAACTTTAAACAAAAACGGAAACGAAACGAAATCATTATTTTACGGAAAATTATTATTATTATCTCTTTTCCGATCCGACACAAAAATAATGATGATGATGATGATAAAAACTTCAAGTACTCAAGTTAGTAGTAGTAAAAAAAAAAAAATTTAAATTAGAAAAATTTAGAAAAGAAATTAATAAGAAACGACGATGACAAATCGATCACGTGGGATATGAAAAAAAAAAAAAAATACGATCGGAAAATCGGTAAAACTTAAAACGAATTACGAAAACTACTAAAATTCGAAAAGTTTTCCACACTCCTCCCCCCTCTCCGCAGCACGAAGACAATCAAAATCTACGGAAAAACTATCATTTTTCTTCGTTTACACCCATGTAGTTCTCGTACGTTCCCTCTCCCTTCTTCTCTTCCCGTGAGTGCGATACAAGATAACTAAAACGCACTTTATAAACTTCTCCTCGTTTTCCCCACCATTTCTCCTTCATTTTCCCCCGGGGAAATTTTTTTCGCAGCATCCATTTTTACAAAAAAAAAAAAAAAATCATAAAGAAAAGAATAACGAATGGTAAATTCAAACAAACGAATAAAAGGGAAATTTGTCGTCGCGATTAATAATAATAATAATAATAATAATAATAATAATAATAATAATAATAATAATAATAATAATAATAATTTAAACCGAAGAAGACAAAGATTTACATAATTTTAAATATATATAAAAAAACGAAACAATTTTTTTTTTTGTTACTTTCAAACGGCAACAAATCCAATTAATTTTTCTGTTTTTTTTTTTTTTTTTTTTTTTTCGCGGTGCCTTTTAATCATTTTTCGTTTCTTTTTCATTTTGTTTTTCCATCATGAATTTTCCGGCACGACAAAAAAATAAACAAAAAAAAATTTTCTTTTTTCTTTGTGATCTTTTTTTTTTTTTTTTTTTTTTATTTAAATGTTTTAGCCAAAACGAACGAGTGACGCACGCACGAATTGAAAACGCCCGTGTTTTTTCACTCTTAAGAAGAGAGAGAAAGAGAGAGAAGAAGAAAAGAAAAAGGGTTGTAACAGCCAGCATCCTTTCTCCTACCACGATCGAAAAATAATAATAATGATGATGAAATTTTACCTAAGATACATTTTGTTTAAAAAAAAACAAAAAAAAAACAAACATTTTCGATTTTCGACAAATGAAAATTATCCCGAGGAGAAAGGAGAGGGGAGGGAAGGGGAGGGAAAAGGAAAGAAAATAACAATTCCGACGCTTTTCGTTACTGTGTAAACATTTTCTCCCGTGCCCCGCCCCCTTCCCTCTCTTTCGCTTCGATACATACATGCAAATTTGAATGATCCCACAAAATATAGGGAGAATTTCCTTTCCTCCTCCTCTTCCCCCTCTCCCGATTGTTCAAGTCATCACTTTTTGATTATGTTTTCCTCTTTAATCAGCATAAAAGTTAAAACACAAACACGACGGAAAAATAATAATAATAATAATAATAATAATAATAATAATAATTGAGAGCCCGATAAAAATGTTTCTCAAATCAAATTTACACGCTTGAAAAAATAAAAACGACCTCGCATTTTTATTCTTTTTCATTTCTCTCTCTCTCTCTTTCCCTCCCCCTCACTCTTTCCCTTCTCTCTCTCTTTATCTATCTTCTTTTGTTTCATTTTATAACTTTTCAAATTTTACTTTTACTTTTTTTTACTTATAAAATCGTAGTAGTTTGACATTTTTATAATAATAATAATACCTTTCAAAAATAAAAATAGAGAAAAATAGAAATGGGGGAGGAAGGAGGAGGGGAGTGAAACAAAAAACATTGGAAGACTTTTATATATCTTCGAAACAAGAGAAAGAGAAAGAGAAACAGAGAGAGAGAGATAAAAAAAGTTTCGACAAAACTATACGACGGAAAACGGTTAATAACCAAATTGTAAATTTTTTTCCAAACTTTTCCAAACTTTTCTTCTTCCCCTTTTCCCCTTTTTTCCTTTTCCCTTTTTTTTTTTTTAAAGACTCAAAAAGAAAAGGATACAATTTACACAATTTTACACTTTCGGGGATAAAGAAAAAAAAAAGTTAAAATTTACAGAGAAAATAACGCAATAAAAAGGTAGTTTTTAAAGTTTAAATAGGAAAGAGAAAGAAAAAAGAAAATACTTTTGAATTCTCGGACACGAAATTTTCCAAAAAACCCCGACAGCAATTAAACGACAAAA
Organism: Pediculus humanus corporis; assembly: GCF_000006295.1. Lineage (NCBI taxonomy): Eukaryota > Metazoa > Arthropoda > Insecta > Psocodea > Pediculidae > Pediculus > Pediculus humanus. The sequence continues at coordinate 71,922 of NW_002987876.1, read as the reverse complement.
TGAAAAAAAATTCGTTTTCCGAAGACAGGGGGGAAAAACCGGGAAGGGGGGGGGAATTCATTTTGCATAAGGTAATAATAATAATAATAGTAATGAAAACCTGTTGTACGCCGAGTAAAATTATTTTAACGGTACACATTTGTAAATAAATTCATGTTTAAAGGGATTCTGCCGCGGATTTTTTCCTTCCCCCCCACATTAGCCGAAGGGAGGGGAAAATTCTCTTTTTCTTTTCGTTTCGAATACGACACACGAAACCTCGCGAAAGTATCGCACTTTTCCCTCTTCTCGAAAATTGAAAATAGAAAAAAAAAAAAAAAAAAAAAATTAAAACGAGGGCAAGGAAAAAACTTTTTTTTTCTTTTGGCAACGACAACGTCGTCGTCGTCGTCGTTGACGTCATCGTCATCGACGTCATCACAAATCGTCACCGTCACTCCCACGGAATAAAAAAAAAAAAAAAAAAAAAAAAAAAAACAGAAAACAGACAACGAAAGCAGGGGAAGAAAAACGTCATGCACATTTTATGAGAAACATTTTTTTTTTTTTTTTAGCGAAAAAGAATTAAAATTTTTTTTCTTTTTTTTTTTTTTTTCTTATTGACAACACATATATATAAAATAATAATAATAATAATAAATAAAGTTGAAGGCTTCTTGCCAATAAATGAAAAATATTTCAAACCAGAAATTTTCCTTTTTCTTTTTTTTTTTTCATTCTTCCTTTCCCTTTTTTATTTTTTTTTAACAACCGAAATATATTTATAAAAAAATCAATTGTAAATTGTAAAAAAAATTAAAAGAGATAGAAAGATGAAAAAAATAGAGAGAGAAAGAGAGAGAGAGAATAAACCGAGAAAGCAAAACGATGGAAAACTTTTTTTTTTTCGCTACGAAAAATTAATTTCAAATTTTTCAATTTTTCTTTTTTTTTTTGGTTTGTAATTTCATGAGGTACTTTTTTAATTTGTATTAAAATTTCATTAAATTTTATTTGCCCCCCTTCCCCCCTCTTTTTATTATTATTATTATTAACGTTTTCAATAAGAATCAATTTAACTTGATTAAATTTTGTGATAATTTGAAATAAAAAAAAAAAGAGAAGGGAAAACAAACGAGTTTTGTTCTGTTTTTGTTTTTAACCTTTTCATCATCATCATCATCATCATTATTATTATTATTATTTTATTCCTTTTATTTTCCCGAATTGTTTGAGTATTTAAACTTTTTTTTTTTTTTAATGAAAACCTTATAAAAAAAAAAAATTTGAAATTGGTCGTTTGATGTAGTAGCCGTAACTACGTAACGTTTTTTGCTTTTTTTCCACTCTCTCTCTCTCTCACTTTCTCGTTATCTCTCTATCTTTCTCTTTCTTTCTTTTTATCTCGTAGAATTTACTCGTTAGAAAAAAAAAACTAATGAAAACACATCGGCTCGAGTGAAAAGGCACAAAAAAAAGACAAAAAAAATTATTCTCTCTCCCTTTCCCTCTACCTCTCCCTCTTTATTTCCCTCGCCCTTTCCCCCTACCTCTCCTCCCTCTCTCTCTCTCTCTCTCTTTTCTCCTCTCCCCGTTTTTTTTCTTTTTTTTTTTTTTATTTTTTATTTTCCAACAGAGAAAGATTAAATTTATCGCGTAGAAGATATTTACTGGATAAAATATTTTATTCTATATTTTACATAGAAAAATAAAAAAAAGCTCCGTCGGAGCATTTTACAAACAAAATAAACGGAGACAATAAAAAAGATCTAAAAAAAAAAAACAAACAAAAACAAACAAACAAACAAACAAAAAGTAGAAAAATCTTTTTTTTTTTTTTATTACTACTACTAAAACAAACCGACTCGTTTTTTTTTTTTTTTTTAGTTCCTTTGACGAACGTTCGAAAGAATAAAATTTTTTTTGTCAAGGTTCGATTATTCGAAATTTAAAAACAATAACAACAACAACAACAACAAACAGGAAGTAATAATTAATCGATACGAAAAAAAAAAAAAATTCAAACAATAATCGAATGAAAAATTTTACGTTAAAGAAACGATTTACCCAACCAATCACAATCTCGCGTTTTAAATTAAATTTTTCCAAGTAAAAACAGGAAGTAAACCCCCACCCTTCCCCCTCCTTACTTCCCCCTTCGAATCAGGTAAAAGAAAAGAAAAATTAAAAATTAAAACAAATATTTTTCCTTTAAAAAAAAAAAAAATTAGTTAGTCACAAAAAAAAAAGGAAAAGGAAGTAAAGGAAAGCCTGAAGATTTCACCTTTCATCTTATTCCTTTTTCCTCCTCTTCCCCCGACTCTCTAAAAAGGAAAAATCAAAGGAAAAACGAGGAAAAGGGGGGAACCCGATGGGTTTCTTTCCTTCTTTCTTTTTGAAAGTTGAAAATTTGAGATGAAATTTTTTTTTTTTTTTTTTTTTTTTTTTTTTTTTTAATAAAGAAAATTAATCCTTGAAGATTTCATCGAAAACTTCACGAACAAAAAAAAACAAACAAACGAACAAACAACCAAACAACCAACGAAGCAACCAAACGACGGCCACATTTTTATTATTAACCAATTTTACAAAACAAAAAAAAATTTAAATAAATCGATAAATAAATTATCAGAAAAAAAGTTAAATAAAAAAATTTGGCGGGAAAATTTTTGAATTTCCCCCCTCCCCGCCATTTTAATAACAGTTAACCGCATTAAAACTGAGGGGTAAGATGAGGAAAGGGAAGACAAAAAAAAAAATATAAATATAAAAACCCGAATAAAATAATTAAATTAAATTTGCAAAACGTCGACAAAAATTATTTTCGCCGTCGTAAAAAATTAAAAAAAAAAAAAAAAAAAAAAAATATGCATATACATATAAAAGCAATGACGATAGCAGCAGTAGTAGTAGTAATGATAATAATAATAATAATAATAATAATAATAATAATAATAATAAAACGACGATAAAAAAAAAAAAAAATTTGTTTTATTTCAAGCAACGTTTCGTATTTTGCATAATCAAATTCATTTTTGGAATCTGTCGTGTCGTTCCCTACACAAACATTTTCCAGCTCACGAGAGCGAGCGCACGCGCACACACGCGCACACACACACACACACACACACACAGACAAATACGATTCCCTCAAAGATATAAAAATAAATAAAATTTACAAATTCCAATTTATTATTCAAAAGGGAGGAAAAGAGGGAGGAGGAGGAGGAGGAGAAAAAAAGAAAAAAAACATCAGAAAAAACCTTTTGCCAAAAAAAAAAAAAATAGTTGGATATAGTCGTTTATTTTAAGAGGTCAAAGGTCAAAAAACGTCACGACAAATTTTGTCTTTTTTTCTTTTTTTCTTTAAAATTTTCATGGTAAACACAAGAGCACGTATTGGACGCGCGTAAATTCCACGGCGATGATTTCTCTTTCTCTCTCTCTCTCTCTTACTGTCATCCTATTCTCTCTTTCTCTCTGTCTTCCTATTCTCTCTCTCTCTCTCTCTTCTCTCCCAGAGTTCAAGTATTAAAATAATTTTTTCATTTTTGTTTTTTTTTTTAACCACCCTTAACCAGGTTTTCATTTAAAAAAAAAAAAAAAATTTAATAAAAACGTCTATTGTGTGTCGGAAATTAAAAGAAAAAAAAAAAGTCATTTCTTTTTTTTTTTTCAATAACAAAAAAAAAAAATTTTTTTTTTTTCGCCCTTTTCGACCCCAACTTCCGGTTCTTTCGTGGAACTAGAATTTCTATTTATTTTTTTTTTTTTTGTTTTTAATGAACGTGAATGGATCAAAACAAAAAAATTATTATTTTTCCATCGATATTTTCTCATTTATGAAACTACAAAAATAAATAAATTTTCCCGAATCGATTCGCTTCCGCTTTTTGTTTTTTGGGGGGGGGCTTTGTTTAATAATAATTTTTATTATTAAATAAGGCCCTCAAACGAAAATTCTCACGCTAATTAAAATAATAAAATTTTATTTTTTTTTTTGGGAAAAATTTTTTTTTTTACGAAAATAATTTTTTCAATTTTTCTTTCTTTTGTCGATACCGTTGTGAGAAAATTTTTTTTTTTTTTTTTCTTGAAAAATGACAGGAAGAAAGAAAAATATAGTGAGGGGGGAAGGGAGGGAGGGAGGGAAGAAAAAAAAGAAAAAAATGAAAACCAAATATGTATTACAGGAAACTGTTAGCTTCAGATAAAACGAGTAAATTTAGCTTAAAGAATTTTTTCGAACGTTTTGCAAGGGGGAGAAGAGGGAGGCGGGAAAAAAAAAACGGCGATAAATTATTATTGTCGGAAGAGATAGATAGAGAGAGAAAGAAAGAGGGATAGATTTAAATAATAATAATAATAGAAACCTTTGTGTCTGGAAAAATTGCTCTTTCACTCCTAACTTCATTACGGTTTATAAACCGCCGGTTTTTTTTTATAAAAAAAAAAAAATTTTTTGACGCGCGTTCTAAACCGTTCGCATTAATCGACTCGTTATTTTTTTTGTCTGTTCTCTTTATCACGTTCACCTTTTTTTTTTTTTTTTTTTTTTTTTAAAAAATTAAAGTCAGAAAATTTCAATTTTATTTTAAAAACCGAAGGGAGAAAACCTTTCGAAGGTAGAGTAAAAAAAAATAAAATAAAAAATAATAAAAAAGGTAGAAAAGCACGTGAAAATATCTTTTAAACGAATCAAACGTTTCGTACATATACTCTATGACATACATTTTTAATAGAGAGAGAAAGAGAGAGAGAGAAAAATGGAGGAAACTAAACAAAGCGGAAAACTCTTACGTAATTTTAAATTTACATTTTCTCCTTCCAAGTTTTTTTCCGTAGTTAATTAAAGACATTTTTTTCGGTCAATTAAATAAACTCGAGTTAAATCGTTTAAGTTTGTAAAAATTAACTAAAAAAAAAAAAAAATTTGACACAACTTTGTTTGAAATTAGAAAAAAATTAAATAAAATTTAAAGCCGAAAAGTTTTTATCTTTAATTTTTGAAGCGCTAATTTATCCTCCTCTTCCCCTCTCCCTCCTACTCCCCCCCCCCAAAAATGACGCTTTCAGTTTTTTTTTAAGTACAAATATGCGACAGTCTGAAAACGAATTTTTCACGAAAAGTTTTTAAAACATTTTTTTCTTTTTTTTTTCTTTTTTCCCGTCATTGCCTTATCTCAACCGGCACAAACATGCATAATTTTTTTTTTATTAAACAATAAAAAAATTTTCTCTACACCGAGCCGACCAATGAGAAATCCGATTTTATATTTCGACCAATCAAAAATTATTTATTACGACGCGAACGACCAATGGCGTGCGTGCCATCTACCACGACATATGACGTCACCTTCGATTTGATTGGACGATCGCCGAGTCCTTCGTCTTTTCGAATTTAAATACCGAACGGAAAAGATGGGCACGAGGGAAGGGAAGGAAAGGAAAAAAAAAAGGGTAACAGCGTAAACTTTCCGAGTTTTAATTGGGGGGCAGGAAGGGGGCTTGATTTTCATCCTACATTAATTTCAATTAAATTTGTTTATTTTTTTTATCACATCGTTTTGTTTTGTCGAATGCAAACAAAACCCGACGATGATCGCCGATGATGATGACGATGATGATAATGATGATGGTTAAAAAAGAGAATTAAAATTTACTTATTTTTTTTTTTTTCGCCGGGAAAACATTTTAATTAAACGACAAAAGTGCGACGGTTCTTTTTCATCTCGCCCCCTTCAAACGCAAAACGAAGAAAAAGAAAAAAAAAAAAAGAAAAATAAAGAAAACAAAACGAAATGAAAACAGAAAACGGAAAATAAATAAGTAAATAAATAAAAAAAGTACTGGAAAACAAATTAATTTGACGGAATTTTCATTTCCTTTAATTAAAATATGTTTAAATATATATATATATATATTTAAACACCCCATTTAAAAGTTTTTCTTTTTTTTGGGGAGGGGGGGGAGAGAGAGAGAGAGAAGGGAAAACCGATTTCCTTTTTCATAATTTGAATTAATTTTAAATTAAATTGTAAAATAAACATTTTAACATAAATTTAATGAGATTCCCCCAAAAAATAAAAAGAAAAAAGAAAAAGAAGAAAAGAAATAAAATAATAATAATAAAAATAAAAAAAATCGTTCGTAAAAAATTCTTTCTTTCTTTTTTACCCCTATTTTGTTTTTTTTTTCCCCAAAACTTTTCACGACCCTTTGCATTTCTTAATGTTTTTTTTTTTTTTCCAATTTGTTTTCCGATACTAATTAATATAAAATCTTTCATCAAATCATTTTTACCCTCTTTATAAAAACAACAATCGTTTGATTATGAGTTTTGCAAACTTTTGTCTAATTACATTAACCGCATTTAATACAAAAATAATAATAATAATAATAATAATAATAATAATAATAATAATAATAATAATAACCGAGAATATGGAATGGATGGATTACCCAAGGAGTGGTACAACCACATTCCAAGCCCGGTTACGACAGTAGGTCCATGCACAGTTCTATATGATCAACAAATCCACACTGATAGAACTGTGCCAGCTAACAAACCGGATATCATACTCAGGCATAATGGGGAAAAATGGTGTAAGTTAATTGAAGTATTCGAAGAACCGAAGAGGAGATAAACACCAGACAGCCAAAGAAGCAGACAAAAGGCTGAAATACAGAAATTTGGAAATTGAAATAACCAGGATGTGGGGAACAAAAACAGAAACGATTCCGGTCATCGTGGGAGCATTGGGAGCCATGCCACATTCAATGAAAGGAAATTTAAAGAAGATTATGAAGAACCTAAAAGAAGAAACCATCCAGGAAATCGCACTATGTGGGACGGCCCACATTCTTCGGAAAATATTATAAGTAGCACCACCGAAATTCGAGTATTTGTCCCTAAGGAATCGGGTAGAAACCTGGGATAAATACTTAAAAACCCCGACAAATAAGAGCCTTGTCGTGTTTAATAGTGGAAATAATAATAATAATAATAATAATAATAATAATTATAATTATAAATTCACAATTTAAATCAATCACGTGTGTACGCGATTGGCGACACGTGTGCACGTACGTAAAATACACCTTGGAGTGATTTAAATTTTCTTCAAATTTTCCAAAAAAAAAAAAAAAAAATTCGTTATTCTCTCGCAAAATAAAGAAAGACTTAAGACGCACAAACTTTTTCTTTTTAGTTTCTTCAACTTACTTAACTTTTCCAACATTTCCAACGAACAAGACAAAGTAACTAAAACTAAAACAGAAAAAGATTTAACGGAGAGAGGTGAGGAGGGGAGTTAAGGTAAGGGGGTGGAATCCTCGAGTTGTTACGTCACCAAATTTCCGTTCGACGTTATTATTAAATAAATAACGTAACGACGAATAGAATTTTTTTGTTCTTACCCCGCGAAAACACACTCCCTTCTTTCCCCTCGTCCCCCGAAGGTGGAAAAAACGATAATAACGTGAAAATTAATTAATTCATTTAGCGTAAATCACGCACGCACCACACCCACACACACGCAATAATTTTTTTTATAATAATATCGAATAGCTTCGTAACGTAAAATTTTCGAAAAAATTCGAATGCGCTCCTAAATCCATCGCGGGTCAAAAGTTCGACTCGAGTTAAATTTGTTACGTAAGAAATTAGTTCCAGTAATGAACTTGCTAAAAGGATTATTGTGTTCCACAAAAAAAAAAAAAAAAATTAGAAAAGAGAGAAAAAAAAAGTAGAAAAATAAAAACAACACAAAAAAAAAATTAAGAAAAAAAAACTTTGTCAAGTTTTTCTTTCCAAGAAAGCAACATCATAAAAAAAAAAAAAAGATTGAATTTCTTTTCTTTTCTCTCATCTCCCCTACCTCCTCACTTTTCCTCCCACGCCTTGGCCCTCAAAAAAAACACTTTTTTTTATTTATATATATAGAAGAATTATAAAAAAAAAAAAAAAATCTATTTTGAGAATTCAATAGTTGGTCGGTCGGTCGGTTGTTGTTGTTTTAATGTCACTACAACATAATTTTTTTTTTTTTAATGCTTTTCATGTAAACGAATTAATCAAATCAATCGGATTTAGCGTTATCATTTTTTATCGGATTTATCGTCTTTTCGAACTCATTTTGTTCGAACAACAACAACAACAACAGACAACAACAGACAATACAAAACTAAGTAAAAATAATCGCGGTTAAACATGTTATGTTTATATATCATTCGGTAACCATAAACTCTCGGTAAGTGAGTTAGCTAGCCAGCTAGCTAGCTAGCTAGCTAGCACCGTGGTAAACGACCCGTAAAACAAAATTTATTTATTTATTTTTTTTTGCTGACGTAATAAAAATTTTAACCGTCTTATATCCATCCTTCCGTCGTCGTAATAAACGGCAATAAAAGAAAAACTTTTAGGGTGTTTTCCCCCTCCTCCTCCTCCTCATCCTTATCCTTCTTCTGAACAAATATACTTATTTAAATTTATTGATACCCGACAACAACAACCAAAAAAAAAAAATACGTCGCGTGCCAAACGTATTGAATCGACATTTAAATTTTTACTTTTTACCACCCCTCCCCTCCCCCTCCTTATCCTTATCATCATCATCATCATCATCATGGATTTTTCTGAAAGTATTTCAACACATACGAAATCGAATACATTTAGTCTTCTAGAATTTTCTCTTTCGATCGTCATCAACCTTTTACTTTACTTTTTCCCCTCCTCCACCTCCTGTTCTTTTCTTTTACCCACAACTTTTCCTTTTTTTCTCTTTTTCCTTTTTATTATTATTATTTGCTCTCAACCTTTTTTCAAGAAAAAAAAAAAAAAATTCGTCAACTCGTTTTTTTCGCATTAAAAAAACTTTTAAAAAAAAAAAAAAAAGTTAAAACTTTAATTCAACCCTTTAATCCCTCAAATTCTCTCTATCTCTCTCTATCTTTTTCTCTCTCTTTAAATTTTCATGTTTCGTACTAATAATAATAATAATATTTTCCACGTTTTTTTTTTTTTTTTACTCTTTTCCACAAAAAAAAATTTTAAATATATATATAAAATTCGAATTCGTGTTCTCTCTCTATATTTTTTTTATTTAAATCCTTTTTCCGAATCCGAACAGGAAATAAAAAAAAATAAACTAAATAAAAATTACCCTTCTGAAAATTTTTTGAAATCCTTTTTTTTTTTTTTTTTTTTAAACATAAAACCTGCGTAAACCTGCGTACCTGCCTCTCTCTTTCTCTCTCTCAAAAAAAAAAACGTACAAAAAATGATTTTTTTTTTTTTAAATTGCAACGACAACGAAACATTCGAAAATGGCCCCTCCTCTCCCCCCCGGGCCTTGTGTAAAAACGCATCCATGGCACCCATTAGGAAAACCTCCGTTAATTATTATTATTATTATTATTTATTTATTTATTTATTTAATCGAATAGAATCGAATCGCGCCGCCAGGTGTTTTAAAAACATAAAATTTTATGTGAAATCCATTGAAAAACGCAACCGAAAATAAAAAATAAAAAATAAACTAAACCGGAAACGATGCATGTGTGCGTGAGTGCGTACGTGCGTGCGTGCGAATTAGAAAGAGAGAGAAAAAAAATGGCGCTTTTCCTTTCCTTTGAAACAAAAATTAAATTTAACTACAATAAAGAATCGGTGTATACAAAAAAACGAAAAGGAAAATTTTTTTCCATTTTCATTTTCATTCAGTCTGTCACGAACAATTTAAAAATCTCTCAACTCTTTTCTTTTTTTATTTACAAACAATCAGTTTTAAATAAAAGTTGTCAATTACCAAATTCCCTCCCCCCCTGTCTCTCTCTCTCTCTCTCTTTCTCTCCTATCGCTCTCTCTCTCTTTTTTTTCCTTGGAAAAAAAACGAAACGTACGACAAACGGCAAAAAAAAAAAAAAGGTTTTGAAAAACGCACTTTTCAAATTTTTTTTTCATTTTCTTATCCGACGCCGCAGGAACACATTCTTCTCTACCCCTTACCCATCCCGGGCTCCCACCGAATCCCTCTCCTCCCCTCTCCTCTCCTCTCGCCCTCTTTTTTCCATTCGTTTTCAACCGTGAAATAAAAAATGAGAAAAAACACTTCCAGGAAACATTTATTGGGTTAAAAAAAAAAAAAAAAAAAAAATACTAAAAACTGCCATTGTATTGATGACACCTATAAATAAGAAGAGAAGAAAAGCAACAAAAAAAATAAAATATAAAAAAAGGAAAAAAGGAAAAAAAAGGAAAATGGAAAAAAAGGAAAACAAGAAGAGAAAAAAAATAAAAAAAAAAAAAAAAGATGAAAGAAGAGATCTAATATATAAAAAAAAAAAAAAGAGCTTACAAACTTTTCGAATTTTCCTTTTCCTTTATAAAGAAAAAAGAGGAAAATCCGTTCGATTTTGTTTCTCTACTCTGCTGTTGCTGCTGCTGCTGCTGCTACAGCTCCTGCTACTACACCTTCTTCTACTACTACATAGCTACCGTTTGAAATAGGAAATACGTTTCCATGGTTAAAAAAAAAAAAAAAAAAAAAAATTATCAAACGTATTCAGAGTAGGAACTTCATTAGCATTTAAAAAGAATTTTTTTTTTTCCCCCGACTCGATTTGGAATCCCCTAAAAAAAAAAGGATAGGATAAGAGGAAAAAGAGCGGGGCGGGGAGAGGGGGAAGAAAGGGAAGACGAAGATGGGGAGGAGAAAAAAATTTCCCCCCCCCTCCTCCTTTCCCGTGAAATTGTGGTCAAATTGAAAAAAAAAAAAAGTATTAAAAAGTCAAATAAAAACCTTCTTTTAGTTTTTCCGCCCCCTCCCCTTCCCTCTCCTCTCCCTCCCGGGAAAAAAAAAAATTTTCAACGTTTCAAAAAAAAAAAAAAAAAAAAAAAAAAGGTTCGAATTTTATTCTTGATTACTACAAGCGAACTGTAACGTTTAATTGCTCTACTTTTAACGGTTTTTTTTTTTTTTTCTAAAAACCTTTTTCGTCGAAAACTTTTTTAAAACACTAAAAACCTTTTTTCGAAAAAAAAAAAAAAAAAAATTTTTTTTCTTCTTTTAAAAGGTTTTAAAAAGTATCAGGTACTCACAGACTGACTGACGAAGATTTCTTTTAGATTTTAATTTTCGATTTTTCAACCGGATACAGAAGCCCCCCCCTCTTCAATCTTTCAATTCAATCTTCCTTAAAAATTATCGTTAGAAAAGAATTAAAATGAGAGAAAATCATTAATTCAGAAATGAGAAGAAGATGAAGACATTTTTCGTGGGAGAGACGGGGGGAAGGAGGGGAAGAAGGGGAAGGGAACGATATAAAACAAGAGAGAGAGAGAGAGAGAGAGAGAGAGAAAGTTGAAATTTTAAAAGGTTTTTTTTTTTAAATTGATCGCTTGGCAACGAAAACTCCGACAGACTTCAGACAGATTTTTGAGAAATGAATTTGAGAATGGGGAGAAGGGGGAGGGGAGAGGGAAGGAAAAAGATAACCGTGAATGATAACACGCGTAACGGAAATACTAACTAAAACAAAAGAAGAAGAAAAACGAGAAGGAAAAAAAAAAAAAAAAAAGAAACAGACGAAAAAAAAACGGTTAGATAAGAAAATGATAATGATAATAATAATAATAATAATAATAATGATAATGATAAGAGAAATTTCAAAACGTTTTCACAACCCCCAAAAACTTTTCCATTTTCGAGGAAAATTAACGAAATACCAACGGAAACAAAAAAATAAAAAAATGGAGGAAATTTTTTACATTTAAAAAATAATAATAATAATATTTTTGAACCTTTTTCACTTGAACCTTTTTAAAAAACCTTCTGCTAGATTTTCAATCGTGAAAATTCTCAATAATAATTTTCAATGAGTTTCGACTTTCCCACCCCCCGTCCCCGTTTTTTTCTTTCGAAAAACTTTAAAGTATTTTTATTTTTTCCAAGATATTATCCGTCGCGATTTTCAGCAGAAGAAGTAAAAAGAAGTAATGATGATGATGATGATGATGATAATAATAATAATAATAATAATAATAATCTTTTGACTTTTTTTGGAAAAAAAATTTTTTTTTCCTCCTTTTCTTCGATTCATTTAAATTGATTGAAAAAGTTTAAAAATTTTTTTTTTTTTTTTTTCTCCCCAAACGCACAAGAATCGCAGTAGGAAAAAAAAAAAAAAAAGAAAATTCAGCTTTTCCAAAACTTTTAAAAACTCTCCCCCTCTTTTTTTCCTCCTTCCCCCTCCCCTCTCTCTTACTCTCTTCAAAAGTTTTATTCATGCTTTTCCAATATTATCATACGCGTATCGCCATCGTTTCGATACGAAAAAAAAAAAAAAAAAATACGTAACAATTAAAATTCACCTATTCCTCTCCCCCTCCCCCCTCTTATCTTTCTCTCGTAATGGAGGCCATTGTAAAAAAAAAAAAAATTTTTCCATCGAGATTAAAAAAATAATAATACGTCGAATTTTCCAGAAACAATTTTTATTCATCACACGACGTCGATTCGAACAATCAAAACAAATTTCGAAATGGAAAAAAAAAAAGAGTAATGTAACTTCATTCTCTCTTTCTCTCTCTCTCTCGCACGCACACATTTTCCACACTTTTTCTTTTCAACTTTTCATAACCTCGTCCCCCGTCCCCCTCTCCTAATCACTAAAATTTCCATTATCATAATTTCCAACGGTCTTGAATTAAAAAGTTAAATATCACCGAACGAAACTGATTAATGGCGTGTGTGTGGGGGGCTGGGGGGCTGTGTGTGTGGGGGGCTGGGGGGCTGTGTGTGTGCACGCGCACGTGGATTTGTCACATGAATATGACGAAAAACGAATTTTACAAAACTTTTCCAATGTAAAGCAATCCTTCACGCGCACGCGCACGCATTTTGTCAGGTTTAATCTTTTTACGTGATGGAAAATTTTATTACCCTCCGCGGTACGATTTTCCGGTTCGAGATTAAAATCACGCGACGATTAACCCTTGATAACGTCAAATCCAAAAACGAAGGGAAAATGGAAAAAATTATCAAAATTTTCAGATTTGAATTTTGAGGCGAAGAGACAAAAGAAAAACGAAACCGGAAACACCGAATTTTCTTTTTTTTTAACGAACGGAAAAACGCGGGAAAAAAATTTTTTTAAAAATGTCGAAATATTTTTACGGTTTAAATCGTATTAAAACCTTTTCGGGCATCCACTCTCTCTCTCTCTACCTCCTACCCCCCGCAGCCGCAGCCGCCACGGACGCTTTCACCCTTTTATAACCCTACTACTCCTCCTCCCACCCCCCTCTGCCGGCAACATTCACGTTTATTTCAACTTCCAACTTTTAAATTGTTTTAAAAAAAAAAAAACATTTTCGTGGATGGCAGACAATTCGAGAAAATTTTCGTGGAATAAGAAATAATTATAAGTTAGAGAGAGATAGAGATAGAAAGAGAGTATATTCTTGAGGATGGTACATTTGAAATTTTCCATTTTATTCCACGAAATTATCATTATTCGAAACTTTAATTTTTCCGAGAGAGACAGACAGAGAGAGAGAGTGAGAGAGAAAACAAAGAGTAGACATAAATAATAATAATTTTTTTTTTTTCCTTTTGTTTCGGTTGTTACTTAATTGAATTAAAATAAAAATGAAACAATTTTGCGACGCATAAATATTAATTTAACAACCACAAATAGTTTTTTTTACTTTTACTTTTTACAAATTGATACAATTAAATCTAGCAAAAAAAAAAAAGAAAGAAAAACACAAAGCGAGAGAGAGAGAGAGAGAGAGAGAGAGAGAGAGAAAGATGTTGAAGGAAAAGAAGAAGAAGAAGGAGAAGAATAAGAAGCAGGGGGGGGGGGAAAAGAAGCGAGAATTTAATTTTTTGCTAACGTTTTTTTTTGTTTGTTTGTTTTTTAACGAAGAGCAGCAAATTACGTCGATAAACAACTGCGGACAACCAACGAAACAACCAACAATCGACAACCGACAAAAATTAACACTTCAAATCAAGCCGTCTCACGAAAAGGTTATTATTTATTTTCGATCTGACATAAACAAAAATAGATCCCCATTTCAATCTCCGGACGTTTATGTGATTTATTGCTCCCCCCTCCCCTCTCCCCCATTTTTTTTTTTTATCAATTACGAAAATCCGCATTTGATTTTTATTGTAACTTAAACGTTAAAAAAAAAAAAATAACAATAATGACGATAACGATAATGATAATAATAAAACCAATAATTCATCTTCTTTTTTTTATGATTACGACCTTAAAACTAAAATGGCTACCTCGAACGCTTTTTATTATTATTATTATTATTTGGTAGAAACTAGTAGAGTAAAAAAAATTAATTCACTACGAATCACTTTTAAACAACAGATTTTTTTTCTTTTTTTTTTATATTATACGCGAGTGACACAATTCACTCTAAAAAAAAGTTTTTCCCCCTTCACTACTTAAACTTCACGACTCCCTGCCCCTCCCCCCCTTTTCTTTTCGTCGTACGTCACTTCCGCTTTGTCCGCAATAAATTTCCGACAATGCGGAAATGCCGCGAATTCATATTCAAATACCACAAAACTCGATCAGACGACGAATGACGAAATTTTCTCACTCACAGACACAATGCAAACAACAACAACAACAACCGAACAAAACTAAACTAAAACATAACAATAATAATAATAATAATAATAATAATAATAATAATAATAATAATAATAATAATAACAAACAACGCGAAATTGAACGCCGCGAAAAACTTCCGCGCAAAAATTTTTGTTGTTTCGTTCGCGAACCCGATTCGACGTTTGAAACCAGAAGATTTCGTTCGAAAGCGACGGTGGCGACGCGCACCCTCATCCCCTAATACACAAGCGCATGACTTTTTATCAACAAATCAGGTTTTGTATTTTATAATTTTTTTTTTTTTCGTTTTTCATCCCCGTAAGTAATTTTTTTAATTAAATAATAATGATAACGATAACGATTATTATTATTATTATCATCACGTGTCAGGTTCAAACCTTAGAAAAGCTCAACCCCCTTTAAAAAAAAAAAAAAATTGTAATTAAAAATCATTTAATTATTTAAAAAACTTATTATTTTGATTTAAGTACTTCATCTTAATGAATTATACCGTCCTTTTTTTTTTTTAAAACCCTACTCGTTATTTTCTCGAGAGAAAGAGAGAGAGATAGAGAGAGAGAGGGATAAGTATATATCTATATAAAAAGGATCATGATAATAATAATAATGATAATGATAATGAAATAAATAAAATAAAAGATCGGAAAATTTTCTCAACGCGATTCAACGAATAAGCGATTGAAATTATTACATCACCGTTAACGAAACACATTAATAATAATAATATTAGTTTTTTTTTCTTGAAAACGATCCTGCTACTCCTCCTCCTCCTCTACTCCCCCCGCCACCCCGACCACCAGACCAGAAAAACTCTCATTTTTCCAACCTTAAACAACAATTAATTTCTTTTACGTTGATGATCATTTCAATTACTCATACGAATTACCTTTGATGATGATGATAATAATAATAATAATAATAATAATAATAATAATAATAATAGAATAATTATTTCCGTTACGTTCGAACGTAATAGAGAATAAAATTTATATGGAAATTTAACGGTGCGGACGATTATTATTATTATTATTATTATTATTAAACAAAACGAAAATTTTTCTACGTTCGAATTTTTCCCGTCGCGAAAATTTTCGCATCCTCCAAGATTTTCCAACGTTTGAGCAAATGAATTCGAGCCACGACGGAAAAAAAAAAATTAATTTTTATTTCGTCGTTTTATTAATACAAAATGGCGGTTCTCTCCCCGCCTCGGTGGAAAATTCGCGGAAACGCGTCCGACGGCAAAACGGCCGACGATGGATTCTCAACAAAAAAAAAAGAGACGATCATTATTATTATTTTTTCCAAATTAATTGAAAATGGCAACGTTTGATTATACAATAATAATAATAATAATAATAATAATAATAATAATAATAATAATAATGATATTTTCCTCCCTTTGATACGTCGTCACTTACTTTAATTAACAATAACCGCGTCATCGACTTTTTTGTTTCGTTTTCTACTCTTGTATTTCATTTTTTCATTTTTTTATTTTTTTTTCCCCAACGACGACAATTCAATAAATAAATAAAACACAACAACACACACGCACGCAAAAAAAGTGGGGGGAAAAGGGGGGGGGGGGGAGAGAGAAAGAAAGAGAGAGGAAATCGAATAAAGTCATTAAAGTCATTTTTTTTTCCTTTCTTCCTCCGAGGGTATAAAAAAAAAAAAAAAAAAAAAAAAAAAAATAGTTTTCCCATTTTGCCGGAAAACAAAAAAAAAAAAAAAATCTCTATGAAAAAAAATGATGATGAATTGGGCGGGGGGGGGGGGAAAGAAAGAGAGAAAAAAAGACACGTTTGTTATTTATGATAATAGTTGGTAAAAAAAATAAAAAAATAAAAAATAAAAATAAATCGTTATGTGTAAAAATTTTGTTTTGAAAATATTTTATCCTCCCTTCTTTCGAACCACCCCGCCCCCCCAAAAAAAAAACATTTTCCGCGGCGACGAAATTTTCCGATACATTATAAACGCGAACGAATTGGAAAACTCTCACGACGAGACATTTTATTGACACGTTATTTCAAAAAAAAAAAATTAAATAAATATTCGAAAGATGCGAAAAATTTTTAATTACTCCTTGTAAAAAAAAAAAAAATTTCCCTGCATTTTTCCGCGTATTATTATTATTATTATCATCATCATTACACTTTGTATAATGTTCGTTACCCTTTGTTGTAGCCTGAGTAAAAATATTTTTAAAAAAAACTATTCGAAAAGGTCAAAGAAAGGAAGACAGAGAAAAATTCACCTTTTTTTTTTTTGTTCGTCTGCTAGTGATTTAAACCGACCGAAAGGTTTTTTTTTTTTTTTCCTTACTGTAATAAAACACTTTCTTCAAATTCTTCTCTTTTTCTCAGAGGCAATTTTTCAAATATAAAATTCAGGCCGGGGGGGGGGGGAAACTAAATCAAACTTTGAGTTGAAACCGAAAAAAACTTTTTATGCTTTACGGCATTCTCGTAAGCTAAATTAGGGGGGAAAATAAAGAAAAATAAAAAAATCAACGTGGTACCTACCGAACAACACAAGAACGAACCCATCGAATCATTATCGGATAGAAAAAAAATCCAGGTAAGCAGAAAAAATGTTTAGAAAAACTCACCTGCAACAAACGAAAAAAAAAAAAAAAAATAATAATAATAATAATAATAATAAAATTCCAAAATTTTCTCGAAACACAAGAGTATAAATTTACAATTAGAAACAAACAAAAAAAAAAAAAAATACGTGCGCCTTAAAAAAAAAAGGAAAAGGAGAAGGAAAAATTATTAATTTTAAATATCTTCTGCTGCTGCTGCAAAAAAAATAAATCAAATTTCAAAAAGAAATAAAAATAATAATAATAATAAAATAAAAAAAATAATGATGACGTCATAATAGTAAGTAAATCTTCTTTTGAAATTTATTATAATTACGAACCTTATCACACCGGATATTAATACTCAACCTCCTCGATTCATCACCTTTTCTTGCAGGTACACGTGCACCCCCTACACTTAATTCACACTTAAAAAAAATACACGTGTCATTATATCGCAACGAAATGTGTTTGTTACCACCACCACCACCACCCTCATCATCATCACCATAACCACCACCATTACCACCCAACAAGCAATTAAAGTTCGTAATATCTCCTTTCCTCCCTTGTACGAAATAAAAAAAATCCTTCGAGAAAATTTAACGAGCCATGTAAGACATTTTTTCCCCTTCCCCCCATTTTTTTGATGACACAAAAAAAAATGTCGTCAACGTATATTTCGTCTTACGTCGAAATAATTAGACTCTCTCGTCTTTTTAACAAAAAAAAAAAAAATGGAAAAAATTTCAACGCGAAATACGAGAATCGTATTTCAAACGACGACGACAACAACAACAGCAACAACAGCATCAACAAGGACAGCAGGAAAAAAAAATATAATTTTACAGGTTTTAAAAATTCTCGATGACGAAAAATCCCAAACGAAAGAAAATAAATAAAAAAAATAAAAAAATAAAAATAAAAAATTGAAAATCTTATTTTCGTTCCTTTTTTTTTCTTCTCCTTTTTTTTTAAAAGAAAAATTTGCTTCAGGTATTTCAATAACTTTACATAATATTGAATTTTCATCGGGGAGAGATGAAAGAGAGAGAGAGAGAGAGAGAAAGAGAGTGAGAGAGTAAGAAGTAAAAGAAAACCGAGGGGCAGAAAGAAGAATTCGTTTGAAAATTTTACAAACTTTTAAAATTTTGCCTTTTTACCTTTTTACCACCTCCCCTCTCCCTCCCCTACCCCCTACCCCCGTTTTTTCTTCTTCCCAAAATCGTCGCAAAAAATTTTCATTTTTTATTTTTCTTTTGGTTTTCTTTTCCTTTTGTTTTTTTCGTTTTGGTTTTTCCAACCCGGCAATAAAAAAAAAGAAAAAAATTACCAACGAAAGATTACCGACCGAAAAATTATAATAATAATAATAATAATAATAATAAACAAAGATAAAAAAACCTAACGTAATTCTGCTGCTGTTGTTGTTGTTGTTGTTGTAGATTTGAGACTTAGTAGTCCGACCTTCCAACAAATAAGACGACGGGGAAAAATAAGGTTAGAGGTCAGATATCTCTAGGAAAAGAGGTTAATGTGGTCACCTTAAGATTTATGGTAGGAAAAACCCCTCGGTGGAAACTTTCTGTCTTTCTTTCTTTCTTTCCTTCTTTCTCTTTCTATCTTTCCACTCTATCAACCTCGGAAAAAGGTTTTTTGTTTAAAATTAAATTTTAGAGAGAGAAAGAGAGAGAGAGAATCAAAAAAAAATTAAAAAATAAAAATACATTTGTAATTTCTTTTTTTTGCACCGGCCGTTCTTTCTTGAACGAAATCCGTTCGCATATTTCCTTTTCCGCCTTCTTCTTCTTCTTCAAGTATCAAAAACTTTTTCGAAGACAAGAAGCGAACGAACGAACGTTAAACCAATAATAATATTATTGTTATTTTTAAGGGTTGGTTTTTGAAAAATAAATTACTTCAATAAATTCATAAATCACTCTCTCTTTCTCTCTTTCCTTCGGGTCGTTCTTTCCTTTTTCTTCTTGTTTGTTTAAATTTTCCATTCTGCCGAATAAATGAACGAGAGAGAGAGAGAGCGATCCGTCGTTTTTCCTTCGAATTTTCCCAAAAAAAAACCTTTTTTCCAACAAATATATACCTTCGGCATAAATTAACTTGGAAAATTACCATTTCCTACCTTTTTTGTAGTAGTAATAATAATAATAATAATAATTGGTAATTAAAAATTTTCAAACCTCAAGCGTCACACGTTCAGTTCTGTTTTCCCCTCCCTTCCCCCCACAAAAATAATAATAATAAATATTCAAATGATTAATCCATGCGCGAGGTAGAAACCAAATGAAATTTTACTTATTTGGCAAAATTTAATTTAATTTAATTTTAAAAAAAATGACGGTTATTGTGATGATGATGATGATGATGATCGTGACGATTTGAAAAAGGAAAAGAATACAAAGAAAGAGAGAGAGAGAGAGAGAAAGAAAAATTTTCCATAGAAGAAAAAATAAAAAATTATTATTTTTTTCCGATTGAAATTCAAACATTCATTGCTTGAAATTTTTCATTTTTTCAAGTAGAATTTTCCAAAACAAAGAAAACACGGCACTTTCTCTCTCTCTCTCTCTCTTTCCTTTTTCCCCTCCCTATTAAATTATATTTCACGCCATTTTTTATTTTTTTATTTTTAATCGTTAACTTTTATTGCAATCGTGATATGATATTATTTATTTGTCGCTTAACGAACGATTTTCCCTCTTCCCCCATCGTCGATTAATCATCAAACGCAACCCGTGTGCGTGTGCGTGTGCACAACGATAATTTTACGTCATTAAATTTTTTGATTGATCTTTTTCCGATCCGCGCGAAACCCATAAAAAAAAAAAACGATAATAATAATAATGAAAATTTTGAGCAATTAACGATTTTTAATTTTTTTTTCTCCTCCGCAAAACGCCTTGCGAAACGTGATTATACTATTTTTATACATCAAATAAAAATGTCCGATAACGTTTATTTGTTATTTCGTATAACAAAAAAAAAAAAAATTTCTCTTCGACACGAATTTTCCGGGAGGAAATGAATGAGTCTCGCGATCATCGTCGATTTTTTTATTATCATTATTATTTACATAAACGTCATCAAACAAAGAAAAAAATAAAATAAAATTTTCCAAACGGCGACGATAAATTTACCTGTGGTTGAATTAAAAAACTGTCCGACTGTAAAATTTATACATTTTTTTCTTTCCCTCCTTGTTTGTTTGTTTGTTTGTTTTCTTTGTTTGTTTGTGTAACCGAAGAAAGAAAGAAAGAAAAATGATTGACCGTCTTTGTCCTCGATTAAGTTTTCCGATAAATTATCTGTCGATATTCAAATAGAACAAAAAAAAAAAAAAAAAGATGGAGAAAGGAAAGAAAATCGACGCGTAATATAAACACGCACACGCACGCACGCACAAACAGTAAAATAAATTTTAAAACGAAAATTTCCCTCCAGGTCGTACCTGAATAATTATCATGTAGAAATTTTCGATTTTGTACGAATAATTAATTAAAGAAAAGAAAAGAAAAACCGCGAATAAAAATGTTTTTTTTTTATTTTACGTAACGAAAATGCAAATTCACATAAATCTCTCTTTCTCTCTCTCTCTCTCTCTCTCCCCGTTTAATCCGCCACTTACCAAAAAAAAGTACAGGGATAAACCTTAAACCGGGCGCGAGCAACAAAAAAAACGAAATGTTTATCTTTAATAAGTTTAACAAAAGAAAAAAAAAAAAAAAATCTTCTTCTACATTTTTAAGTGGATTTCATTTAAAAAGCGTTAAAAAAAAAAAAAGTATTCCAAGTTATAAAAGAAATCCTTCTTCTTCTTCCTCTTTTTCATCTTCTTCATCTTCATCTTAAAGAAGTAGAAATAGAAGAAGTAGAAGAAGAAGTAGAAGAAGAAGTAGAAGAAGATTTTTTCATTCATTCTATTTTCCGAAATGATATAAATCGCTAAGCATAATTCTTAACTTTAAAACTCTTTAAAGTCGAATGGATGAGAAGGAAAGAAGGAAGGAAAGAAGGAAAGAAGGAAAAGAGAGAGAGAGAGAGAGAAAAGAAAATTTTTTTTTTAAAACTTGAAAGTAAAAAAATTTTCCTTCCGTTCGAATATTTTTTTTTTTTTCTTTTAAGATGCGGAAAGTAAATTATCAGAACGCGAGTCCTAAAGATAAAGTGAATAAAAAAAAAAAAGAAATTTCACTTTTCGTCTTTTAAGAAAGATAGAAAGAGAGAGAGAGGAGGTATTCTGAAAAAGCATAATTTCATTTAAAGAACAACGTCATCATCATCATTTTCTTCTTCCACGATTGGGATGACGCGACGCGTGAATTTCAAACACTAAAATCGAAAAAAAAAAAAAGAAGAAAAAAAACGTGGCGGCAACAACAAACGACAACCACGATTTGCGCATGAGCCAATCAATATTAAATTAGGGTCAGGCAAAAAGATGTCAGGAAAATTCTAAAGCTTTTCATTTTTAGCATTTTCTGACTTTCTTTCTCTCTCTTCCTCTTTCTTTCTCTTTCACTCCAATTCAATTTTCTATCCTTTTTTTTTTTTTAAATTTTCCCTTTTTTCTCTCTCTCTTTCTCTCGTGCTTTTTACATTTTTGTGTTTTTGGATATTTGAAACTCGTGAGCCAGATGTCACTGTCGTCATCTCATTTTTATTTTTCCTTTGAAGGAAAATATTAATAAAAATACGTCAAGACCTTATTTAAATAAATAAATAAAACGCAACCGAAACAAGTCAAAAAATAAATAAATAAATAAGTAAGTAAAAGACGTAAATTTATTTTTTTTTTTGTTTTTTAATCACCCACGCAAAATTTTTATATAAATCGATCACGTGATTCAATAATCCGACTATTAATATAAAAACGAAAACGAAAAGAAATACAAGAGTTGGAAAAAAAAAAAAAATTGACGTGACGTTCTGTTCAAACCGGCTTTTTTTCCCCATAATAATAATGATAATTATTATTATTATCATCACGATAATAATAATACTAAAAATTTTAAAAGGGATGAGCGCCTCTACTTTTGACGATAAGGCAATTTCAAATCCCTTGACGTGAAAAATAATATAAAAAAAATTTTTTTACTTTCTTTCTCTTTCTCTCTCTTCCCGCCCCTCTTTCTTTAAATCTCTCTCTCTCTCTCTCTCTCTCTCTCTCTCTCTCTCTCTTTTTATCTCATCCAGAAAATTCTTCGATGTAAACTTGTTTCCCCCCCCAAATTTTGAAATTTTAAATTTTTTTAACACGGAAATTACAAAAAAATTATTACAATTCAAATCCCAAGCTTATTATTATTATTATTATTATTATTTCGAACTTGACGCCAACTAATAAATAAATAAATAAATAATGATGATGATGATGATGATAAACCTTTAGAAACAGTTTGAATATTTTTTTTTTGTTTTCCACGTGAACGTAAATTTCATTGCGCGACAAAAAAAAAAAAAAAGAAAATTCAATAACGTAAATCTTATCTACTTGGAAAATTTCATAAACGACATTTTTCCCTGTTTCCCTTTTCCCTCTTTCTTCATTTTATTCTTTAATTCTTTAACTTCCTTTCGCAACCTTTTTTTTTTTGGGGTTTAAAAAAAAAAATGAAAAGAAATGATGGAAAAGAAGATGATGAAAAGTTTAAAAAAAAAAACCGAAATGAAAATTTTCAAAAAAAAAAAAAAAAAAAAAAATACCAACCGGAAATCACATCCGTGAAAAAAAAAAGAAAATTTCCCTGGCATTTATTTAAAAGCAATAAAAAAAGGTAAAAAAAAAAAAAAAATTATCATCAACCTTTTTTTAAAACTGATAAAAAAGGAAAAAAAAAAAAAAACAACAACAACAACCATTGAAAGGATTTTTTTGAGCAGAAGAAAAAGGTAGAAATTTTTTTTTTGAAGTCTATAAAAAGTAGGTAGAGTGGTGGGAGGAGAGGGAGGAGGGAGAGAGAGTAGGAGAAGGAGGAAAGGGAGGAGGAGCAAAGGTATTTTTTTTCGAAATCAAATTTTCAAACGGTTTTTTTTCGGTTTTTTTTTTTTGAAAACGACCGATTTCGAATTTCTAATCGTAAACCACGCGTTACGCACCCGTTACGCACGCGTTACGCACGCACATCGGATCGAATGCGTAAAAAAAAAAAAAAAAAAAAAAAGTTATTTTCGGGCAAAGAACCAAAATGTTTGAGCAAAATTATTAAAAGCAGTAGACGCGCTGTAGAAAAAAATAGAACGAACGCCATTTTTTTTTTTTTTTTTTAGTTTTTTTTTTAGTTTTTTGACGTTGCCAATCTTATAAAAAAAAAAAACCGATAAAATTTTTTTTTTTTTTTTGGGGGGGGGGAATTTTATCGATCGATCCATCGATCTATCGATTTGATTTCTTATAACTTTACGACCGATTAGATTTTATCGTTTAAAAAAAAAAAAAAAAAATTTTCTTTAGTAATCGAGAAGAATAGAAAAGCGAAAAATAATAATAATAATAAAAAAAAAAAGAAAAAAAAGGTCGGCTATACGAAAAATAATCGATGCGTAGGCGTCCCGCTGCTCTCGCTTCTCCTGCTCCTGCTGCTGTTGCTCTTTAAGATTTTTTCTTTTTTTTTTTTTTTTTTTTGTTTGCCAACGTTATCGATAGACCGCCATTGCGTCATAAACATATTTATTACGACGACGATGATGACGTTTTCGCGCGCGCGTAAAATTCTTTAACCCGACATGCGACGGGATTTAATTTAATTTAATTTTTTCTTTTCTTTTCGCCGAACGAAACTTTTTTGTTTTTTTTTTTCGAAATGTTAGTTTTCTTTCCCCTCCCCCCTTTCCTCTCTTCTTTCCTTTCTCGAAATCGTCGCTGTTGGTTTTTTTTTTTTTTTTTTTTGGTTTTAATTCCCCGACGCGAGACACGAAATAAAAGCCCCGCGGAGAAGACATTTTTTTTTTTTTTTTTTTTTTTTAAATTCCTTTTTTTTAACGACCCAAATTATACTATTAACAAATAAATAATTAACTTTTCTTTTCTTTTTTTTTTTGGGAGGGGGGTGGCGGCCATTTTTTAAAAAATTCAAAAACTTTTTTATTTCCTACAAAACTTTTTTTTTTTTTTTTTCGTTGACATACGCAATAATTTCAATTTAATTATTATATCATATTATTATTATTATTATTTTATTTTATTTTAATGTGAAAAATTGTGCCAGGCACAAACTGAACTAGGTTAAATTATTATTATTATTATTATTATTTCATTTTTTATGCGTATTCCCGGAAAATAAATAAAATAAAAAAAGGGAAAAAGATTTTTTCCGTCCTCGTATGTTTGTTGTTTGTTTATTTTTTTTTACGAAGATTTCAATTACTATTATTATTATTATTATATTTATCGTGAGTTTAATGATTTTTCCCGGGGGTGAGGTTGAGGGGAGTGAGGGAAAAATTGATAAGGAAAAGTAGTAGTAGTAGTAGTAATAATAATAATAACTCTGTTACTCACCTAACAAAGCTTGAAAAAGTCGAGATTTGAATATTCTAATAACTCTCTCGATGGCTAATCTTAGCTGTTTATCCTGAGGCCTCGTCAATTTCGAATGATAATCTTCTAATAATTCCAAAGCACGATGTGCTTCTGAAACGTGAAACGAAATTATTCAATTATTATCATTATTATCATCATTATCATTATTGTTATTACCGCTACCATCGTAGTCGTTAATAATAATAATAATAATAATAATAATAATTTTTTTTTTTTATTTTATCACGATTTTGACATCGTTTTCCCATTCATTTCGTTTTTAATAATAAATAAATAGTAATAAAGTGATTAAGTCGAGGAGATCACTCCAGGGAAGGGATTCCCCTCCTTTTTTTTTTTTTAAATAAAGTTAATAATCAATAAAATATTAATAATAATAATAATAATAATAATAATAGTAACAACAACAACAACAATAAAACGTAACTAAAAAAAAAAAATAAATATTATTAAATATTTTTTTCCAAATACTACTGTTTTCTTTTTTTATAAATAATAATTTACTATCGTTATTTTAATTATTATTATTATTATTATCAACTTGAAATTGTAATCGAACGAAAAAATAAATATGGCGCGCGAGTT